>NC_055963.1:5542907-5555459 GCF_018492685.1 Alosa sapidissima
TCTCGTCTAACAATCAGAGCTCAGAAAATGACTCACCATATCTGTCTCTCTCCCCCTCCCCCATCCTTCACTGTCTCCCCTTTTCATGTGGAAATTCATCCTGCTCTTGCTTTTGTAGGAGAGAATGATTTTGCTAATCACATACACTACTTACATGTAGGAGGAAAAGAGGCACCCATGCACTCATCGTGTGTGTGTGTGTGTGTGTGTGTACATGTGTATACATTTGTGTACATGTGTCTGTGTGTGTGTGTGTGTGTGTGTGTGTGTACATGTGTATACATTTGTGTACATGTGTGTGTGTGTGTGTGTGTGTGTGTGACGTTGCACTCGGCAGGTCAGTGTGGGTATGAGTGTGCTGCTTGTGTGTAGCTGTGTAGCTGTGTGCATGGCTCCAGGTCTCAACCAGATGCTGGGGGCCAGGCGTGGGTCAGGCGTGGGTCAGGCGTGGGTCAGGGCCGGCCACATAATCACGCCTCTGTGCTGAGCCGGCCTGCCCTGGGGGTGGGGGGCAGAGCTGCCCCGATCGCAAACATCTGTCTCATAGCCCTGGCCTGTTACTCGCCAGACTGTGTGTGTGTGTGTGTGTGTGTGCACGCATGTGTGGGTGTATGCGTGTTTGTGTGTGGGTGTATGCGTGTGTGTGTGGGTGTGTGTATGTGTGGGTGTGCATACACTATTCAACTTCACACTTTCATTTATTTTTCAGGTAAGTGGAAATTAGTTTTCCACGTAAATGTAATGTGCATCAAACTTGAATAAAGGCACGCACAAACACTCCACACACACTAAAGACACACACACACACACACACACACCACCATAAAGTGTGTCATTGCTTTTCTGCATGATGTTGAAGGTGTGCTGTTGGCACAATGGGATCAATCAAAACCTCATCCTAGACTCATGCATGCAAAACCTTGTAAACATGAGTTAATGTGAAATCCCTCAAATGATTTATTGATACATGTTTGAATATGTAGGCTCTGAAAGGGTAGTGTTTTGAAGAGAGAATTGAATAATCTCCATCTCTGTAATCACCACCTTAGCGTGCGACTGTAGCAGCTCCCCTCGTATGTGGCCCCTTCGCTCACCTCTAAGCCCCATTCACGTGGCCCGGGCTGCCCCTCCGTCACAAAGGCCATAGCACGGGATTAGAGAGATGGAAGTGACCGCCATAAAAAACAACGGCAAGGCTTTCAATGGAGAAACAGAATGGAGGATAAAGAAAGGAGACTGTGTCTGTGTGTGTTTAGAGAGAAAGGGAGAGAAAAGTGCAAAGGACACGGTAGTCTGTTCATATGGCATGAAACTGCCTGTACAGTGTAGTGTTGGGTAGAAACACACGTAGAGCAGTCCTACCCAATCCCATGTGTGTGTCTAGTGTCACATGCTGCTGTTTGTCCTACTCTTTGGGGCCTTTTGCTGTTGTAGCACTAGACAGATCATATGATGCATTTATACAAGGCTACGGACAAACTCCTTAGAAAAGTAGCCACTTTTCTTAAGTGTCTTTACCTTTCCACTCTGTCATGAGGCAAAATAAAGTGCTGATGTAGTACATTTCACACGAGGAATTTGGTGCGAGAGCTCGGGAGAGTGATTGGAATCTCTTGCTGGTTCCTTCTCCTGTGCCAGGCCGGCCGCAGACCTGCGGGGGGGGGGGGGGGGGGCTGCTGTGTCTGGGCACGTGGTGCGCCGCTCTGTGTGTCTTTAGGTGGACGGAGATGCCGCGGAGGTCACGTGGACTCCACAACAACGCCGATGCCAGCGCGGCGTCTCGGCTGGCCGCTGTCGAAGCGAGCGCCATTAAGGGCCAATTAGAAGGCCCCCCATCCGCGGGCCGGAGCAAGCAAAGGGCCGCACTGCGAGGCCCCGCTCCAGCCCACGCTACAAATCAAACAGGAAGTTGGCGAGCTGCCATAAATATGCTCATCCCTTTGCACTCTGGTACAGCGGCTAGGACTGTTTCTTGGCTCTAAGGAGAACATTCCTTGTGTGTGTGTGTGTGTGTGTGTGTGTGTGTGTGTGTGTGTGTGTATGTTTGTATTTGGCAACAACCTTGTATTTCCGTCAGATATGTTCTGATCTTACATCTGTCTGTTGCACAGTCTCTCTCTCTCTCTCTCTCTCTCTCTCTCCACCTTTTCCTCCCACACTGCCTGGTACACAGACACACACTCACATATAGACAGACACACACAGATACACACATACATATACACACATACACATACACGCACATGCACACACATACACATACTGTATAGCACATATGGTGTAAGACAGCACAGATAATGCAATTGCTGTCAGATATTGCATGAGTATATTCCCTAAACCCGTTGCAGTCAGTGCGCTCTCGCTGGAGCTTTGCTCTGGGGGCTTTGTGTGTTTGTACAGTGGGGCCCAGGACAAATGAACCCTCTGAGGCTAATGCTTGTCTGTCACATCCTCCTCTGTTAAGCCACGTTGCTGTCCCTATTGATTTCCAGAGAGCGAGCGAGAGAGAGAGAGAGGGAGGGAGAGAGGAGAGAGTGAAAGAGGAGAGAGAGAGAGAGAGAGAGAGAGAGAGAGAGAGAGAGAGAGAGAGAGAGAGAGAGCGAAAAGAGGAAGAGATAAAGCTATACAGGAGAGAGGAAGGAGGTGGTATCTACCCTCTAGCGATCGATCAGATGGTGTAGTGATGAGGCGTTTGAATCACAGGCTACTTGCTGGCAGAGGGAGGCGACTAATAGTCCTGTCTAGAACTCAAGAGTTGATTTTCATTTGCTGAGAGGAGAAAGGCACACCTTGTGGGTGAAAAGCAAACATGGACATGATCTATGTAGACCCTTGTGGAAGCTAGAATTAAAAAAAATGCTTAATTATACTGGACAGTTTGCTGTTGTACACAGATTGTTTTCTATGCGGTAAGATCTTCTGGCAGCATTTTGTGTTTGCCAGGCTCCCGGGGTTTGGGATGTAGTTTCTTGTATCTTTTCAGTGTTTCGCCCAGAAGCCTTTTCAGAACTCTTAATCTCAAGGATCAGTGCACAACCTTTCGATCCATGTTTCAAACTGTGTTTGGAGCGTGACGCTAAGTGCCCCAAAGCGAACTCTCTCTCTCTCCACCCCGGCGCGCAGCCACAGAGGGGTCGAAAGCCCGAGCCGCAGAGCGTCCCCACCACTTCCTGTCACGCCGTTCTCATCAAGACCAGACTCGACTGTCAGGCAGCAGAGATGGAGAACCCAGATAGGAAACAAACAAACACACAGACAAACAAACTAACAAATGGAGCTGGGACAAGTTGGGGCTGGGGGGGGAGGGCTCTGATAGCCATGCCTCATTGGCAGCCTGAGCTGGGGGACACGGGTGGCTGCCATGCTATTTCCGCCAGTCCCAAAAGACACGGCTTTCCGAAAGGGAGAGGGAAAATTCCAGAATGCCTGGGGTATTCGCTGGACTGACGGAATTCTTTTGAAGTACCCCGGTTCGTTTGGTATGCTCTCAGTTTCGCAAGGCCTGTTTGGGGAATGGAGGGCTTTAACCAACTAAAAAGTAGTGTCTATCATTCTAAATAAATGTGTTTCATAAATTGTAGCTTTTTATTTGAAGTAATTGTCATTCAGTCATGGGCTATTGGCTGTTTGTTGTGCAACACACTCTACAGGGCTAGGAACTCTTACTAGTTTGCTCTCTTCTTATAGTTGATCATCACCAGTTCAACATTTTGTGTCATAAAACTATAGTGATTTTAGTGGTCCTATCTGGAATAGTCAGAGCTTGACCGATTGATGTCTGATTAAAAAAAAAAACAAATCTGGGGACATGTTGAGTGTTTTTAGTCAGCTCTGTTTTCAGTTGTTTTTTATTACACTGCAACTGAAGAGAAGTTACCCTCCATCATCATTGACTTGATGTAGGCTACAGCTTACAGGATGGTTATAAGTGAAGGAGGTAGCTAGAATGCCGAAATTCAAACTTTGCTGCCTTTTTCTCTATAGCATTTCTGTATAAACAGGTCACTGATATTGACAGGAGGCTAGTTTGTTATTCTAAACAGTCATTATTTCTTCTTCTAGATGGTTGGTGGAACATGGGAAAATTCTTCATGGGAGGCCACAATAATAAATATATTAATAGGCCCATATGCACACAATAAATTAAACTGCTGCTTAAAAAGAACTCAGGGATAGAATTCTTGATGAGATCTATTGTGCATTAACCTTGCCAAGTAGCTGTTTGTTTAACTAGAGCTATTTGCAATGCTTGTTACTCTAAAATAGTTGATGAAAAGGGGCTAATTTTTATCTGTGGGGTGGGAAGTTAGACCCCCCAAGTGATAGCTGTGCCCCCCTAACCATAATTGTCTGGTGACGTCCCTGGCAATGATGCATGCCCACATGCCACCTTTTGTCTTTCACAAACACGGCTCTCTGTTCTCCCCCCGCAATCTGCTGCCCGGTCTATTTCCAGAGCCGTCCTCCTGCTCGTCAACATCGCCCTGCTCCTGAGGGGGACGGGGGTGGGGGGTTGGGAAGGACATGCTCTCCTGTGTTGGAGGGCAGAGCTCTGGTCTTCTACCCCCCTCTCATTACCCTTGGCAACTTTGGCACCCCGTGCTGGGTGAAAAATGAGGGGCACCACCAGGCATCGGCAACGGGACTCGGGGTCGGCGATACTCTTGTTCTCGCTAATGAGGCTGGCGCGTTTGGCGCGGGCCGTTGGGATGAGAGGGGCGGCTTGTGTATGGAGGCTAGGGGGGGGTGTGACGCATGTCCGTCCCCTGTCCTGTGCGTGTGTGTGCAGCCGTGTCTGCGGGACTGAGAGTGGGGAGCCGAGTGAGGGCTGGGGGAGTCCCTGGGGGCCACTCGTTGCATGCTTAACAGCGAATGCTTGTGCTTCCCAAGGAGCTTAGCGCGCCCAACACGGCCCTGCTTTCCTGTGCGTGGCGAGAGCATGGTCTGTGTGTGTGTGTGTGTGTGTGTGTGTGCATGTGTGCATGTTTGATTGATTTGCTCATATCGAAGCAATATGCCTCCTAATGAACGAGAGGAAGCGGGCAAGTGGTTAATTAGCATCGTCCCAGGCTTCAGCACGGATCTGGAGCTCATTAGTCCAGGTAGCAGTCATTATCTTGCGCTTGCGTGCGTCCGACTATGTGCAAGATACTGTCTGTCACCCTTAACACGCGCCTATCAGACGTGGCGTAATTAAGCGTTTTAATCAACCCCCCCCCCCCCTTAACCCTGGCATATGTGTGGAACCAGCAGTATCATCAGATGTGACTCCAGAAACCTGAGGGAGCTGAAAATGTTGCCTAGTGAAAACATTTCCACCAATTAAGTGGTTAGGCCCCATATTTGACGTCTCGTTCAGCTCAACTAAACAAAATAATTACAGTATGCATATGTCGCTCATGCTCTACTGGCTGTTGCTTTGGCAGACACGGGGGGAGATGTAAAGGAAGACTATATGTTCACTATATGTATAAGCAGTAGGTGTTGGAGTGCCTCAGAGTGACTGGCCCTCCTGCAGAGCGCTTTTCTGGCGGGAGCTTTTGGTGGGATGTAGGTGCCTTTGGCTTTAGCAGGTGGCCATCTTCCTATAAGAATCCCACAGATAATCCCTCATCTGAGGGATAAGATCCCGTGCTGTCTTTTTCTCTCCTCTCCTCTCTTCTCTCCTCTCCTCTCCTCTCCTCTCCTCTCCTCTCCTCTCCTCTTCTCTCATCTCTTCTTCTTTTTGCTTCTGCTGCTTCTGTCCTTGTCTTTTTCTATATCTTGCCTGAAATGTGGTTGTTAGATGTTTTTTGCATTGATAACATCCTCAGAATAATATGCAAGTGTGGAAGATTCTGTCATTACTTATCAAAAAATTGTTATTTTTGGGTTGAATAGAAATCTTATAGGCTAATTTGCATTGGAGGTAGGGTGTTATCTTTTTAAACTGTCTCTTTTGAGATAGGACAGTCACTTCACATTTGCTTAACCACTGTGTTTCTCCCCCCCCCCTCCCTCTCTCTCTCTTTCTCTCTCTCTCTCTCTCTTTCTCTCTTCTACAGCCACTTCAAATAGATGACAACTTCTGTGGGCAGGACTTCAATCAGCCCCTGGGTGGGACCAGCACCATCGAAGGGCTGCCGCTGTTTGTGGACAAGGAGGACGGAATGACCTCGGTGGCTGCCTATGACTATCGTGGGCACACGGTGGTGTTCGCAGGCACCCGCAGCGGTCACATTAAAAAGGTAAGATGTCCTCTCCCATGTTGGGTCTGTTTCATGCACAGCTCGACACTCTAAACAGCACCTTAGTGAATGATTGATGCCTCTGCCAGTTGGATCCATTTTCTTGGCCCTCACAATCTTCTGCAGAATGTTTGGAAAGGCGCTCGGCTTTGTAAGAGATGCAGAATATAACAGTATTTATCTGTGAGGGGAAATGTTTTCCTGTCATAGTTTTACAAAGGGGCGGCTGATGTGTTGGGGTTTGATTAGAAATGAGTTTGCTGTTGGCATCAGCGTGTGTGTGTGTGTTAGTGTGTGTGTGTGTGTGTGTGTATGTGTGTGTGTGTGTGTGGGGGGGGGGGGGGGTTTCTGGGAAGGATTTCTACTGTTCAGGCTTTGAAGAAGTTTTTCACACACACATATACACACACACAGCCACTCATCTCTTCCTTGCTAAGCGTGCTGAAACCCAGTCCTGGAGTCCTTGCGGGTGACCCCTACCTGAGGTTTTGCGTGTGTGCGGGCCAGCGAGAGGAGGCCTGGCGGGGAGGTCTTGAGTCAGCGGATCTGAAACGCTAGTCCATGATTGGAATCGCATTTCCCCTCCGCCTCCAGCTCTTCCTGTGCCCAGGTCCAGTGCGGACTGCCGGTGTCATCACACGGAAATCGATGGCCCATGCACATACCAGTGTGTGTGTGTGTGTGTGTGTGTGTGTGCGCGCGCATGTGTATGTTCTCTGGTTGAGTAATTGGAAACGAGTCCTCCCCCACCCTTCATAACTCGTCTCATCCCCCCGAGCGCCGCTCATCTTGAGGACAGCGCAGCTCAACCTTGGCCCATGCACATACCAGTGTGTGTGTGTGTGTGTGTGTGTGTGTGTGTGTGTGTCAGCGTGTGTGTCAGCTCAACCTTGGCCACTCAGACACCAGTGCAGCCACAACCCACTTCTGCGGGGGCCCTTGGAAATGCATCTTGACCAACCATAGGCCACAACATAAACAAGCGCCTAATGAACCAATTACTTCAGGCCGGCCAGCAGGAGCGTGTGTGTGTGTGTGTGTGTGTGCGTGTGTGTGTGTGTCAGCGCGTGTGTGTGTGTGTGTGTGGACGTGTGCGTGCGTGCGTGTGTGTGTGTGTGTGTGGGCGGAAGCTGTGGCGGCGCGGTCCCTCCCGGTTGTGAGCGTGCTGGAGAGAGCAGGCGGTGTGGTGGGAGTGGGGCCATGCTGAGTCCAAATCGTTGCAGGCAGTCTTGTTTTATTGCTATTCATTTGGAGTTAAAGTGTGTGCCGTGCCCTAATGAAATGTAAAGCTGCAGTCTATTGATAGCGGCTCATTGTAATTCCCCCGCTCGACCAGAGCTGCTGGAAGGCCTTATTGATTCATCTGTATGAATATATAATCAGGGGCGTAAATCTTAGCTGTGGCGGACAGCTGGATGAGTGTTTGTATGTGTGTGTGTGTGTGTGTGTGTGTGGGGACGGTGTGTCGGTTAGTGTGTATGTGAGTGTGTGGTTTATTTGTTTGTTGGTGTGTGTGTGTGTGTGTGTGTGTGTGTGTGTGTGTGTGTGTGTGTGTGTGTGCACGTACATCTGTGTGTGTGTGTGTGTGTGTGTGTGTGTGTGTGTGTGTGTGTGCACGTACATCTCTGTGTGTGTGTAATGCTCTTGTCTCCTTCAGTAATTGTGCTTTGTGTGTGTTCCTGGGTGTATAATTTCCTCCTAGGTGGTGGTGTGCACTGAGATGTGTTTCTTTTCAGCACCTGCTACAGACGCCTCATGCATTTCACTTCAGTCGCCATTTCAGCCACTTTAGCACAAGTGAGCACATCATGCGTTTGCTCCTAGCGCTCGCCTACGGACGACAATCTCCGTTTCTCCAGTCAGCTCGTCTCGTGGAGCTACCACGTTGACCGCATGTGGAGGCGTTTGTGGAGATTCTCTCTCGTTGCATGTAATAAATATGCGCTGTCCAGGAACCCTCTCTGCTGGGCTGTAATGGGCCCAGGCGACGGGCCACTTAGGTCTGGGTGGTCGGTGCTGTGGTGAGGCCTGTCCAGCACGGCCGATTCCCCGTGCGTGAGCCCACACCCAAGCCCAGGAGCACAAGGTCACTGTCTGCGCTCTAATGGAATTCCAGCATCCAAATGCCAGAGCACAGAAATCTCCATTAAAACCTGGAAAGTGCTCTGCGGTCTATTTATAGCGCGAGAGAAATACCCCCGCGTGGCACGGGCCAAACAGCCGCCCGCCACCTCTGTGGCTGATTGTGATTTTCAATTGATTGTTTAAAGAAGAAAATTTGCCAGAGAGATTAAAATGTGTGTGTGTGTGTGTGGGACAGGACCATATGCTGAGGGCTTCTCTCTCTTTCCCTCACTTCCTCTCTCTATCTCTCTTGTTTTTTACCTCTCATCTCTTCCTCCTCCTATTCAGGAAGAAATGACCTGCCTGAGCGGGAGCGGTCTCATGCAGGCATGTGGGCAGTGCCGAGGCCTGGCCAAAGCCTCCGTGGCGTGTGGTCATTTCTTCCCCAGCGCTGATACGAGGGCAGTGAGATGTGCAGCTGCTGCCAATTAAAAAGCCTCATGAATAACTGAGCCATCTGCCTCCGGGCTAGGCCATGAATGCAAGGCCCTCTTACTCTCTCACTCACACACACACACACACACACACACACACACAGAGAAATTCTGTCCACGTGCCGAGGCGTGGAGTCTGAAAGTATGGGGAACTGCGGTGTATGTAAACAGACAGGAGGTGTGGGCCGAGCTGGGAAGAGGACTGATGTGACTCCTGCGGCCACTTAGGATTCCACCGCCCCTGGCCATGCTGATTAGCATGTTTCAGCGCCACCCCTCGCACGGCTCTACCTCCGTGTGAAATGTCACTTTAATTAAGAAGCATGATTTGATTTGAGTTAATTTGCTGAGCGACTCGTAATTAAGGATAACATTTGGAAGAAATGAGGTTAGTGTGTACTTTCTGTGTGAGAGTGTACGTGAGTGTGTGTGTTTGTGTACGTGCGTGTGTCTTTCTGCGGCGATGACAGCTCTGCAGGTGTCACATGATGTGCTGGCCCTGGGTGTCCACTGAGCGGGTAGCATCGTCTTTAGCTCATTAGCACCCTGACAGGTCCAGCAGTGGCTTAGTGTGGACGGGGGTAGTGCAGGCCATTATGTCTCCTCCGAGTCGCCAGGGATTTGTGGTGAGGGGAGAGCGTCAACATGAAGCCCATGTGACCTGCCTCTGCAGCCCATGTGACCTGCCTCTGCCACAGCAAGGCTGTGACCTGCCTCTGCAGCGCATGGCTGTCGGAGTGCTCCCTCCCGGTGGCCTCATGCTGTCATTAGCATTTACTGTAGCCTACTCCCATACACTGTTTTTCTGTGTCACCTTGAGTTCCTTCTCTCTCTCACTCTCTCTCTCTCTCTCTCTCTCTCTCTCACTCTCTCTCCCTCTCCCTCTCTCTCTCTCCATGCGTTAGGCTCACTGCCCATGGCCCTCACTCGTTCTCCAGGGAGAGGCTGTTTGAGTAGCACTCCACTCCCCGGGCTAGCGTGTACCATGGCGGTGGCCGTGGTGGTGGAGAGTGACAGGCCGCCTCTGCTATGAGCAGCCCCGCACGCTCCGAATCTCCACCACCCCACTCTGCATAGCAAATGGGTGGAGGTGTGAAGAGACTGCCGCTCAGACCTGAATCACCCCACACACTAGAGCGCTGTGGGTTAACGCGTTGATTGGGCACGTGTGGAAGCGCGCTTTCCTGGCGCTGCAGGCTTCAATCTCAGGCGTGGCTTATTACCCGCGCGCCCTTGAGAGAGGCACTTAACCTGAATGGCCACGACGAAACAGCAGCCTCTGTTAATGGCGCTGGCATTAGGTTGTTATGTGGGGTGGGGAGCTGTTAGCGGAGTATGGGGAAGCTAATGCAATCTGGTAGATGGAAACAGCTTGTAACGAAACAACCACATTATTAGAGTGAAAAATAAGGACCGTTACTTAAAGCAGTTGATTGGCAAAGTGGGAGTGATCGGCAGTGGAATTCTAGATAGAATTTATAGCGGTGTGTGTGTGTGTGTCCGTGTGTGTGTGTGTCTGTGTCTGTGTATTTGTGTGTGTGTGTGTGTGTGTTTGTGTGTGTCTGTGTATTTGTGTTTGTGTGTGTGATAAGAGTTAAACTACAGAACAGTAACTCTGTGTATACTGCCGGGTCATTTCCTGGCTCATTTGTTGTCATATGCTGATGAGGGGGCTGGTGTTAGGGGCAGCAGCAGCAGCTGTGTGTGTGTGTGTGTGTGTGTGTGTGTGTGTGTGCAACTGACGTGGCGTGAGGGCACACAGTGGGGATGATGGTCACTGTCAGGTGCCGCCCGCACTCCACCACTGCTCTGCTGCACACTGCTGCCCGCATCTGTCGGGAGGCTCGCTGGCCACATACCAGTCTGCTGGATCACATTCCAAACTACTTACAATGTGTGTGTGTGTGTGTGTGTGTGTGTGTGTGTGTGAGTGAGAGTTGGTGCTGTTGTTGTTGTTGGTGGTGACGGTTGTTGTTTTTGTTGATGTTGATATTGTGTGTGTGTGTGTGTGTGTGAGAGAGTGAGAGTTGGTGCTGTTGTTGTTGTTGGTGGTGACGGTTGTTGTTTTTGTTGATGTTGATATTGTGTGTGTGTTTGTGTGTGTGTAAGGGGTTGGTGGTGGTGGTGGTGGGGTGTGTGTGTGTGTGTGTGAGAGAGAGAGGGTTGTTGTTGTCAGTCAAAGTAAGGAACAAAGACACTCATCTCTTCTGGAACCCAGTTAAGATGGACCAGAAAGCAAGAGACACTTGCCCTCCCCCCTATTGCCACCTGTCTCTGGTGTGGATGTGTGTGTGTGTGTCTCTGTGTGTGTGTGTGTGTGTGTGTGTGTGTGTGCGCGCACGCAGTGTACAGTACACGGTGCCCAGGAATCTCACCTGATGCCAAGGACAGCTGCTCGATCAACAGCTCGCAGCAACACATCTGCGCCTGGCCCCTGACGTCAACCCTCTGTTCGACAACTGCCACCGCACGTCTCGATGGCGGGGAGTTGGCAGGCCGAGACAGCTGTTCCTCTGCTCCTCTCCTCTCCGCTCCTGCCCACCAGCTGGCCCTCCATCAAGGTGGCCACAGCCTTGCCACTCCAGTCCAGCGCTCCCCCTGAAGCTCACCCGGGAGCCGCTCTCGCTCCGAGTCCGTGGGACGCCACACAGCGCTCTCCTCAGATGACCTCTGACCCTTGCCTGTGCTGTGGCAAAGTAAGCCACCTATATTTTTCACAGTCTTGTGTTCGCAATGCAGAGAGGTTGACTGAAAGCACTGTGTGGCACTAATGCTCCAATAGAGCCAAAAAGCTCAGAAGTGGCATTTTCACTGACGTGCACTTTTGAAATGGAGTGCAGTGTTTTCCTGCTGGGTAATGGCTACACACTGTGTTTGACTCATGCCTGACATTCAGAGGCGGCCATTGCTATCCAGGGTTGTATATGCAATTCCATTACACGTACACAAACAGTAGGTGCTTGCTGCTGTGAGCTTTTGAAATCCTCGGAGAGTGTCTGCTGCATCTGCCTGCTGAGGGGGTTAGCAAAGTTAGCACTGTTAGCACCATTAACAAAGTTAGCACCGTTAGCAGCGGCACCGTGGCTGATTGCAGCTGCTTGGTGGCGGGGCTGACTGACTTCAGAGGCCACCAGAAATGCTGTCACTTCCTCTGCACCCCATTACTCTCTGGTCACTGTGGTGACAGAGCCCTGTGATCTGCATATTCACAGCAGATACAGCGACGGTGTGCTCCCCACCCCCCCCCCCCCGCCTCTCTCCGTGTCTGTCGGTATGTCTCTCTGTCTCTGTCTCTCTAACCCTCTCCTTTTCTATCAGTCTATCTGTCTCTCTCTCTCTCTCTCTCTCTCTCTCTCTCTTTCTCTTTCTTTCTTCCTCTGTCTCTTTCTCCATCTCCCTCTGCCTCCCTCTCCCTGGCTCTGGCTATTGTCTCGTCCTCCTGTGCTCGTCTCGTTTGTGGAGTCTCATCACGGTCTGCAGGCGACACGTCCCACTGGAATCCTAATCGGCTCTGTCCTCCTCCTCCTCCTCCTCCCCCACCTCCTGCTCCTCCTGCTCCTGCTCCTCCTCCCCCACCTCCTCCTGCTCCTCCTCCTCCTCCCCCTCCTCCTCCTCCTGCTCCTCCTCCTTCTCCTCCTCCTTCTCCTCCTCCTCCTCCTGCTCTTCCTCCTTCTCCTCCTGCTCCTCCTGCTCCTGCTCCTCCTCCTCCTGCTCCTCCTCCTCCTCCTCCTCCTCCTGCTCCTTCTCCCTTCCCCTGCAGATAGGCG
>NC_055963.1:5555659-5590565 GCF_018492685.1 Alosa sapidissima
CCGTCGGGTCAACACAGGGGCTTCGGCTATTTTTCTGCATCCAGTCAAAATGTCCCAGAAGTCTCAAAGACGCAGGAGAGGGAGGGTTGGAGTGGACGTAGGGAGAGGGAGGGTTGGAGTGGACGTAGGGGGAGGGTTGGAGTGGACGTAGGGGGAGGGGGAGGGGGAGGGAGGGTTGGAGTGGACGTAGGGGGAGGGAGGGTTGGAGTGGACGTAGGGGGAGGGAGGGAGGAGTGGACGTAGGGGGAGGGAGGAGTGGACGTAGGGGGAGGGAGGAGAGGACGTAGGGGGAGGGAGGGTTGGAGTGGACGGTCAGGATGTGTAGTCACCAGACCCTGGCGTCTCTAGGCTTGTTTTGCTTTCCAGAGGAGTCAGGTGGACAGACGGGCTTCCTGCAAGTGTAGGCTGCAGCAGGACATGACTTTATCGCATCTCCTGCATATCTGAGAGGAAGCCTGTCCAGTCAGTGGAAACAGGAGAGGCAGGGGACATCGGATAGTGGCTCTCCCATGACTGCCCGGCCGGATATGTAAAGATTCCTCTGTGGCTTTTGCTCGATGAATGGGAGTCTGTCCTCACATTTACTTTGCTTTGAAGCCGCCACCACCCAATGTCACAAGGGTAGTGCAGCCTAATCTGCTTTGGCTTCTAGAGTGACCACCGGGGGCCTCTGATGGCCAAAGCTTTGGGAAAAAGTTCCCTTCTGTGACCATGCCAGTCAGGAAGTCAAAGGTGAAAAGGGTCTAAAGGCCCGAATTTAACCCTTTCTGATTCCGCTCTAAAGCTCTAATGCGGATGATATTGAGATCCTCTAGCCTTTGTGTGAGGCCATGCGCCTCAAAGACACTCTGGGATGTTAGGATCACCCTGCCGCACCCCAGCAAGAGCTCCCGTTCCCCGACAACTGGCCTGCCATGCGTGGCATGTGGACGTGCTCTGGTCCTGGAGATGCTGGTGCGATGGGGACAGTGGGCGCACGAGAACGCTCCTGTGGAGAATCTGATGGTCATCACCCCTCTTCAGGCCTTTGTGATTATCAAGTAGGCATTGAGCCCTTGGAGAGCCCGCTGCAATCAGACTGAGGGGATCCTCGGGTGAGATTAAATATGTGTCAGACAGACACACACATGCACACACACACGCACACACACACGCACACACACACACACACACACACACACACACAGAGAGACACACAGACACAGACACCCAGAGTGATCGTGATCTATCATTTTAAAACTTACTCTGTGAGTGTGTGCATGTTTTTTTTTTGTCTGTCTGTCTGACACAGGGAGTGTGTTCAGGGAGGAGAGGGCTGTGGAGTTGCTACTCTCTCTCTCACTCTCTCTCACACACACACACACACACACACACACACACACACAACCCCCAGAGACTTAAAACAGTCGGCCCCCTTTGATCTCCTGGTGCCGGGTACTAAGAGTGATTGGCTTTTCCCTCCACCTTGTCACAGCCCGTGTGCACAACTCCGTGTGTCAAAAGACAGAGCCCGGAGACGCATAGCAACCATATCTGTAATGGTAGCCGTTCCCAACTTGTTTCCGCGTCCCCTTTTGTCCTCCCTTCCCTTTGAAGCCAGGTGAAAATTGTCCCTCAGTGGTGGAGCAGAGAACACTGGCTGATATTGCATTCCATTGCAAAAGGAGAGCAGGAGAGAATGAGAATGAAAACAAAAGGATGGAGAGCGCGAAGGCACACGTAATGAGATGTAGCGTAATTCTCCCATCTGTTGGGCCTCGCTGTGCCAAGTTCCATTGTGCCCAGATTGGCGCGAGATTACTGAGCATGATATCAAAGTGCCACTCTCAGGCCCTCAGCGAAGAGAGTAGAAAAGCGAGCGGGAGAATTGACACATTCCCTCTCAGAGCAAGTCTTTCTCTCCCCGGGCTTTTGAGCCCATTGTGAGGGGGAACAATGTGCGCTGCAGAAAGGCAAGCGACTGGTGAGAATGTAATCCCTCCCGCGTGGAGCGTGCATGCAACTGGCCCCGCCACCTTTCATGCCTGGGCCCCTCCCCTTAATTAAATGCCACAGTCTTGGCCAGCTTCCTGAAGGGCCCCCCCCCCCCAACAACCCCCCCCCTCACCTCAGCCCCCCCCCCCCCCCCCCCCCCTCGGTGGTCTGGGAGCCCCACCAGCCTCCCCACCCTGCCCCTCCTCCTCCTCTGCCTCCTTCCTCTCCACCCCTCATCCTCCTGCGCCACCCCCAGCCTGCTGGAGGGGTCCAGTGTCAGTGCGCTGGTTTGAAAGCCCCCGTCTGGCCCTTGTGAGGCTCTAAAGGCTCCCTGCAAATGAGCCTGGGAGGAGGTGGAGGTGGAGGTGGAGGGAAAACTGTTGTGGAAGGGATACGCATTGAAAGTCTCTCTTTCTTTTCCACTTCACTCCCTGTCATTTCCTTTTTTCTCTCCTCCTCCCCCCTCTCCCCCTTTTCAGTACCTCTCTGTATACAGCTCAGTATAGAGCTCTTCGCCACACACACACACACACACACACACACACACACACACACACTCCCATTAGAAAGCTCTTGTTTTGTGAGATGCATGGTGTCTTGTGCATTCCACTCTTTCGACAGTAGAAGTGCTATCCATTCAAGCCCTGCACACATATCCTCACATCTCTTACACTTTCTCTCACACCAGATACGTCTCTGGCCAAAGTGCTCTGACGCTTTTCCAACAAGGTGATCCTTTGCCTGTCCAAGAAATGCCGTTATTACAGTTATAACACCCTGTTTTTATAGTTTCCTCCTGTGTTTTCTGTACTGTGTGTGTGTGTGCATGTGTGCGTGTGTGCGTGCGTGTGTGTGTGTGTGTGTGTGTGTGTGTGTGTGTGTGTGTATGCCTGCCTGCCTGCTACTCTGTCTGTGTGGCAGTCTTTGGCCTGTCACGGTACACACATGCTGTTTAATGGAGAGTAATGCTGGCACTTCTGGTGACCGTCTGAGTCAGACTTCAGCTGGGCTGCTTTGATATGTGACTGGGTGGCCCTGTGGGCTGCGAGGTTGGTGCCACTTAAACCAGGACACTGGTGTGTGTGTGTGTGTGTGTGTGTGTGTGTGTCTGTGTGGGCTTGAAACTCAAGTACATGAGGGAGTGAGCTCCCACATCATAACGCCTCAGTAATTGAGCTTTAGTGCGACGTTGGGCCTCATTTCTCCTTTACTGTAAGTTCGAGGGCCAAGTCATTTTATTATACACCTCCAATACAATGACATCTACAGCATGTTGCACTCCTAAAAGCAGCCACATCACCTATCCAATTAAGATGTAGAACACCAGACCTTCTCCTCCTTAAATGTCTAGACAGGGTGGGTGGACAGCATGTACGGCAAATTGTCCAGTGGATTGTAATGGCCTGGCTCAAGTACGTGCTATGACTATGATGTCAGGGTGGATCAGATGACCAGCTCCATGCAGTATGCATTACACATGTCCAAGGGTGTGACACGGCTATGTTTGACTTGACCAAGGGTTTGCGTACTTGCGACTCTCTGCCCTCGTTTACGGGATCCCTGCTACCACGGTGACGGCCCTGCTGTTTACATCACAGAGCCATCATTAAGGTGTAGTGATTCTCCCGTGACCGGGTCCACCTCTTGACCCTCGGGGTCGTCACCCCTGCTGCTGGCGTCTCCCTTGACGATAATTGAGCTCTGCTCTCTAAGTGGCCCTGATCACTTGCCAGTTCCTCATTTGCACAGCGGCCTCTGGGTGGTCAGATGAAGGACCTCTGTGAGAGAGACGTGAGAATTGTTCTGTGTAACTTCAGGAGCAGAGCTGCACCCCCCCCCCCCCCCCCCCCACCACCACCACCACCGCAACCCGTCCAATAAGAATCCAGATCTCTCCCACTGACATCGATATCAGACTGCCTGATTCCGCTCACGGTTCCGTCTCTTTATTGCCTTCTGTTGGAATCTTAAGGAGTATTTGGAACTGTCTGTTTCACTCGTCTAGCTTTCAGTTCTCTGCAGTGAGAAGTTCACCAACCTCCGTGGAGGATTTTCCTGGTTGCCAGATGCACTTCTGTTCCCCTCGCCCCCTTCTCTCTCGTGCTCCACCAAATGTGCACTTGCTTGTAAAGAGAACAGTCAAGCTCTAATGCTCGTTTGATGAAACAGAACATAGGGGTTAATCCAACAGATTAAAGACGACTTTTCTTCTCGGGACAGAAAATGAATGAATAATAGTTTTGTGCTCTGATACTTTCGAAAGGTTGGATTAACCTCTCTAAAGGAATAGCTTAAAGACTCAAAGTCAGGCAGAGAGGTTAATTGTTTTCCTGCGAATGCGCGTCTCCTTTCTTTGTCAGTGCCTGGAACAATGATGTGGTTCTAAGCACTTGTTCCTCTGACAGCACCTCACCCCCCACCAAGCTGTGAGCGCCCTGTGTGTCCAGGGTTTAGTCTGAGCTGTGCACCGTAGACTACAGCTGCTATATTTACAATATATGCCCACCATCACAGTGTCAATGTTTTTTTCCTACTGCTATTAATTATACTGACGTGCTTATTGGCAGTCCATCTAGGCAGTGTAGGAACCAGTTAGGAGGCCATTTTACCCAGTGCAAATGGCATCTTTTCTCCACTCCGTTCATTTGGCTGTGGCATTTGACAAAGGCAGCCTTTTTCATTTGGCCTCCCTTCCTCTTTCATCCAGCTTTGAATCTGGCTCCTGCTCTTTTCTGGTCATTATGAGGTGCTAATTTATCTGGCTCCTGTGTCCTCTCCGCTGCGCTTTGTCCAGAGAGGGAGAAGGGGGAGAAAAGAAAACTGAAAAGCAAAATGGCTGCTGTCATGGCAACGTGTTCTTTTTTTGCGCGTTCTGTCTGATATTGAGTTAAATCATTGTTAAAAGCAAGCGGGAAAAAAAGTGACATAAACGTAAAATGAGCAGCTCTTGCCAGTGTTACCACAGCACAGATTGTGTTGTGTGTCTGCCATGGAGGGATAGACAGATACAAGGGAAGGAAAGAGAGAGAGAGAGAGAGAGAGGGAGACCCAAGCCCTCCCTCCCCCCGGACCATCTGTCCATCCTGGGATCTGCACCCCGAGAGACGTGGCTGGACTCAGGGAGAGAGCTGGCTGCTAGACCGGCATCGCCACTCCTCTGTTGGGCTGGACGTTGTGTGCCACACCGCGCTGCGCCATGCAAAGCCACGCTATGCCACGCCATGGCATGCCCCGCCTGCTGTCCGGTCGCCAGAGAGCTGGGCACCTGCGGGACGGCTGGGCCGAGGGAGGAGTGGAGAGCAGGCGCGGAGGGAACATTCTTGGCCGAGGGCTGTGGGCGTCCCGAGGGCGTGCCGCAGGTCTGACCGCGGGCGCCACTCACCTTTTGGCCCAGCGCATCTGCTGCCGCCGCCTCGTCCTGTCCTGTCCACCTCGCCTGCCGCCGTGCCGCTCTAATTGTGCCCCCGCTGACTCCCTGGCCCAGGCCTTTCCCAGCATGCTCTCTGGCTGTGTGCGCTCGTTGCACAGCTCCTGCCAAGAACTGCACTCTCCCCCTGCAGACAGCACAAGCACCTCCACAAGGTTTGATTTTCCATCCTCAAATCAGTGCCATCTTAACCATCCTCGCTGCACTCTGGGGAAATTGACTGACAAAAGCCATTAGACTCATTGAGGTGCATATATCAAGCTCATTACATCAGTCAAAATCGCTCTTTCCCCATCAAGTCTGGCGCTGAGACGAGTCTCGAAAGGGAAAGGCCAAACACCTGAGAGCTCTTCACTCCGGCGAGTGCGCAGCCTCGTCCTCGTGCGGGCCACTTGTACGAGTCTTCCTGGTGAACGTGGCCTCTTCTCCACTGCCTCTTTGTTTAACCCCCTAATTGGACGGTGTCCTGCGTGACAGTTGGAGGCGTCTGACTCAGTGCAGACTGTCATGTCTGACACTAGTCCCCTCAGTGTCTGTCGTGTTGGCATGACGACTGTAGAAACCGGGGGGCCGCTCCTACACCCCCCCCCCCCCCCCCCACCCCCCCCACCCCCAGTGCTTCTCTCACTGGATCCAGAGAGATGCTAAGCTATACACAATCAAGTGTATAAAAGTTTTCTGGTGTATAGGACTTCAAGGACCATCAAGTAGAAGTAGTCATCAAGCAACCCTTTTTTTTAAGATCATGAGAAGCTGATATAATGTCCTATACCATATAGATATCATCATTTCCAATACTGCTTCCTCTTCACTGCACGGGCAGACAGCTGTGTGTGTGTGTGTGTGTGTGTGTGTGTGTGTGTGTGTGTGTGTGTGTGTGTGTGTGTGTGTGTGTGTGTGTGTGTGTGTGTGTGCGTGTGTGTGCTGCTGGATCCCTGGTCTGCTCCGAGCCCCATTGTGCTCCGGCTGCCTTGTGACTGAGTGCCAGGGCGATGTGCTCCGCCGCCAGAGCTGTCAGGAGGAAATTGAAAAGACAAAAAAGATCAAATTATCACCCCTCAATTAATTATCCACAAGCAGAGAGACACAATAATAGTGATAAATGTCTCTTAATCTTCATCTTCGGCAGTGGAGGGGAGGCAGCATCGGTGCGTCGTTGCTGCCTTTGTGCTTGACGGAAAATGTGTTTAGCGCCATTTGAAAGTAAATGATGCCGGCTTATCGGATTAGAGATCGCTCCATAATAAATACTGTTGTTTTATTTCCCTCCCCTCCTTAAACGTGATTACTGTTTACAATGTTTCACAATTATTCTAATGCCCTACAACGCAGCCTGCTTGCATAATGCCCTACCATGAGGGGGCTGCTGCTGCAGGAGGAGAATGCCACTGTGTGGTGGAGTTCTCCTGGGTGTTCTCTTTGCTGTTGGCATTGTGTGCCTCTTGTTTTAGCTTCTTCCTCCCTCTTATCCACGTGTCATCTTCTATCACTGGGATCTCTTGGCCTACTGCTGTGTCTGGGAGGCCCATGCATACCACTCATAGTTTAGCTCAGAGCTGAGGGTAGCCCTGGCACTGGGAAGCAGCAGATAGTGTTGCATGATGCACCGATACTAGAAAGGTATCATAGTACCCTGAAATTAAAATGCCTATTATTTAAAGTATATTTTTTTGGCCTTTTTATGCCTTTAATGAGAGGACAGTGAAGAATGACAGGACGCAAGTGGGAGAGAGAGCAGGGCTGGGATCCGGAAAGGACCACGGGGCGGGAATCGAACCCGGGTCGCCGGCGTACGGTGCAGGTGGCTATTATACCCCATTTTATTAGTATTGGTACTTAAAGAACGGTGTCATCAGATTTGAATGAAAAGTCGTATTTGTCAATTAAAAACATTTTGGTAACGTATCAAAGTTCTACTAGACTAGCAGCATATTAGGCAGCGTGCTGCCTTCCCCCAATGCCTCTTTATCTTGTCATTCTAGAGAGCGCATGCACTCGTCTACAGACCTGGTCCTTCTGTCTGTGCCTCTGTGCCTTTGTCTGGGTTAGCCTCTGTGTAACCCTCTCTCACTCCAACCTGCTCCTCTCCTGCTCCCTTTCTGATGCAGATCAGATCCGTATCTGTCAGAAACAAAGGGCTCTTCCAGCTGAACACAGCGAGGTCACTGAGCCCCCCTCTCAGAGCTGGAGGTGTTGGGATGCACTCGCTCCGTGCTCCCGCATACTCTGCCCCGGGTCCAGGAGAAGCAGATCAGTTTTGTTTGCCTTTGGTCAGGCAAAGTCCAACATGCCAAGCGAGCATGTCCATAACATGAAATAAGAGAGGACAAGTAAGATGGTTTGTACTGTAAGTCAGCTAACAGGACCCCCATTGATACCTGCGTTGAGTTACGCTTAAAAAACATTTGTGCACAGTAAGGGTTTAGAGAGAGTGAATGAGAAAGAGAAAGAGAGGAAGATTGAGAGCAAGAGAGAGATGGAGAAAGAGAAATATACTTGGACACACGCTATGCTTTGCCAGGCTAAAGGAGTTGACTAGCAGGATTCAGGCAGGAGTGAGGCGATCGAGGGGAGCAGGGAGGCTTTGACCCTGTTGACCTGACACGCACAAGCAACAAAGGCCCTGGGAAGAACATCAGCAATCAGGCCCCTCCATCTTGTTCATGTGTTGTAATTGAAACTCTCTTACTGCCTCATTAAGGTGATAGATTATAACACTTTTTTACTCTCTCTCTCTCTCACTCACTTACACACACACACACACACACACACACACACACACACACACACACACACACACACACACCTTTTGTTCCTCTCATGCACATGAGCTGTGTTAGCTGAGATATCAGCATGATTTGCCATCACTAGCAGCCATTCTCCCTTCAAGACGGTGGCCGAGCTGAAGATTTCCAGCCAGTGATTTCCAGCTTGTTTGCGTTCTGTGCTCTGCTATTGTTTGTGAGTCCCTCTGTGTGCCTATAAAGAGAGTTTTGCATGGTTGGACAGCCTGTGCCTCGTCCCTGACCCCTCTGAGCTAGTTTCTTTCTGCAAGCCGCTCCTCCGATGTATCGAGCTGCCGCGTAACGATTTTCTTTGTCCTCCAAGTGCATCTTTCTCCCCCGCTAGGCTCACTCACTGGACCCTGAAACACCTTTAATCACGACAGGAGGGGACATGGGGCAGCTTGCAAAATAGCGGCACGAGTATTATTTTGTTTGTTTGCTCCTGAGCCATGCAGCATCAGAAAATGGGCACAATTTTCGACAGCTCAATCATTCCCCAGATTTGACGTTGTGTCTAGGGGGTTGGGGTGGGGGGCAAGTTTGTTTTTGTGTGTCCCTGCATTTGATTCCCTGGTGCTGCCTAATTGATTGCATCTGTGTATTTGAAGACATTCTGCTTGTTCTATCTTCTATCTTCCCCCTCTCTCTCTCTTTCTTTCTTTCTCACTCGCTCTCTTTCTTGCTCTCTCTCTCTCTCTCCCTCTCACTCGCTCTCTCTATTATTGTGGTGGCTTTAAGCTGTGATGAGTGGCTGTGGCTCTCTGGCAGTAGTCTGCTTCACACAGCTCCGTGCTGCTGAGACACACATCATAATCAAAGTCGAGCATCCTGCCTTCACCTTGGCTTGCCTGGTAGGAGCACATCTGAGCACACAGTGTTTTCTCTCTGGTGTGTGTGGTCCGTTACTGACATGGTGGCCTTTTGATGCGCACACAAGACAATTTTACGGTACGTGTTCACATTTAAACTTGAGCTATGCATCACATGCACATCAAATCTGTGTTGGATGTAGAGTGCGCACACACACACACACACACACACACACACACACACACACACACACACACACACACACACACAAGGTGTCGCATCGGTGACGGTTTCAGCGGCCTGGCGGGGACTTGACACATTGCTCTTTTCACGCTTCCAGAAAGCCTAAGTGGCTTAGGGAGACTTTTGTCGTCTCGGCTCCCCTGGCTTTTCCCGGGCGAGCCCCAGAGGCGAGCCCCCAGACCCACGGCTGACCCCACGGCTGACCCCCGGCAGACCGCCACCACAGCCACCGGTTGGCCGGAGCAGCAGCACGGCGCCGGTGCGTGAGGCGCGGGGTAAACAAGCGCCAAAGTGCTCCGGACACAACAGAAGGCCTGTGGGGATTACTGGGCTAAGCCCAGTCAGGGGGGTCTGCACGGATTAGGCTAATCACGACCCCGGCAGCAGCTCCGTCCTCAACTCCCCACCGTGCCGCTCCGCGCAGCCAAAGAGCCCAACGTCACTCTGTCACTCGCTCCTCTCCACACTCTCTCCATTCTTCCGTGTGTGTGTCATTTCCTCTTTACAGTGCACCCCTGTTGTCGTTTTCCGCCTGCGGTTCCCCTCAGGTCTTTGCCGAACAGAGGAGTCCTCTAATGAAATGATAATGGCCCTTAATTGTTTGCAAAGACATGGTGGGTATTATTTACATCCAGGCCCATTTGAGATGAAGTGGAGGAGAAGGGGGAGCTCGTTTTCATCCGTCTCACGCTAGCTGTGCAGCGGACGATCAATTGCTTTGGGTGCGGGTCTTGGCATTGATGGATGGCTATAGGAGCCTGTGACATAACGCTGCTCGCCGCTCCTCCCTGCTGCTGATGTAACTCTACACCCAGCACCTGGAGGCTCCTCTAGGACACCCAGCCACTGAGCTTTGCAGCAGCGTCGCCCGCAGCTCCACGGCAAGGTCCTGCTGTCATTTGGAAGCCCTGCTTTATAGTGTTGAGATCATATGGAACGTGTCTTATGGCCCCGGCGCTCTTGAATGAGGGGAAAGAATGAGAGAGGAGGGGGTGCAGGACGCGGAGCCCTCCACTTAATCCCGGGACCCTCTCGTGGCGCCTAGGGTGTGTGGGCCTCCGCCTCCGCCTTCGCCTCGATCTCCACCTCCACCCAGCCTCGGCCCACGTCGCTGGCTCATTCAGGCTCTCTTGTTCAGGCTCTCTCTGGTGGAACACCGCTGTGCCCCCCCCCCCCCGGCCCCCTGGCCCCGTGCTTTGGATCTACGCTGTGGAGTGGACGCTGCTTGGCCGGCGAACACTGGGACCATTTCCATGCTAATAACCCTCCACAGCAGCATCTGCCAAGAGGGCTGTCCGGAGCTGTGCCTGATTCAAACTGTGACGCCGGGATTTATGGTCAGACGGCCAGGGCGGGTCCTCTCCGTGCATTCATCCTTCATGGGGGTGAATTAGCGTCGGCCTTGGTGATTTGGCTGCAGCGCCACTGGTGTTGATTATTCCTGCTCTCTGTGTGAGGGTCATTGTTCTAATGGCATTGTTGTAATCAGAGGCTTGTTTGTTGGCGAGTTGGTGGGATGTGTTGAAATGCTAATTTGTTTAGCCTCCTTGGTCACTGTGTAATATATTGCTCAAGGTTCTCGTCCGGTGCGCTGGGCCAGAGCTCCTAACTCATGCCATCACACACACAGCTCTCATGTGAACACGTGCAACTAGTTCAACCTCAACACTGATGTTAAATCCCAGTTCCATTCTTACAGCCACAACATTATATTTATGTAATTGAGAAACCTGTCAGCTCATTTATGTCTTGATACAGGAAACGGGTTTGTTTAGATTGGAGTGAACCACCAAGGTAAATGAGAGGGGACAAGCTGTCGCTCTCTGAAGACTCCCATAAATGTCAGGGGCTGCCGAGTGATCCACTAGCGGCCTTGATTTTGCTTGTGCGAGCAAGAGGGAAGTTATGTGGAGGGGAGGTGGAGGGGTCAAAACTGCAATGGAAGCAGCCTGCCTCTCTCTAATAAGCCGGGGATATGTGCGAGTCTGCTGTTTTTGCCACCACTGTGCGGTTCTGTCGCCCGTCTGTCTCCCTAGGCATGCTGGGAACTCCACTCAGGCTTGACTTTCCTCTTACAAACCACTGATTACAATGACATGCAATTTGTGTCCTAACCTCTAGGGTCACACACACACACACACATGCACACACATACACACACGCACATGCACACAAATGCACACATGCACACACAGGCAAACACATACACACACAGACTTAAAAGTCTTAAAGAGCCACTCAATCAGAACCACACTCGTAAAGATAACCACATGGGCCCCATTTCAGCTTTTTTAGTCAATACATTGCTTAGCGGATCCAGGATCTTTCTTCTCATCTATATGTAGGAATGTAGCGTTGATAATGCGTCTGTTGGAGCAGATTTAGAATCTGCTCTCCGTGTCCTTCAACCTGGAATACTGTGAACATAATAAGTCAGCTGAGCCACAGACACGGCCCTGAGTCAGTCTGGGAGGGCACAAGGCCCCCCATCAGGACATAAGGCTTTCCGTCACCCACGCTGTGGGGGAAGGCTCGTCACTGCCATCCCTGCAAATCTCTTCTGTTTCAACGCTGACGACTCCGCCATTAGTCCTGTCTGGAACTTTCCGTGGATCTAATGGAATGAAGAAAAGCTGTCTCTCCTCATTAGAATCCCTGCTTGTGTTGTCCTCCAGAAATAATTGAAAGACTCCAAGCAGGCAAGAAAAAAAGGCAAATGTTTCTTTAATCTAATTTGCAGGCGAACAATGGTCCAGGGACTATGTTAAATTCCTAAAAGTGGCTTAATGCAATGCAATTTAATGAGGTAATTTGTGCAGTGCTGGATGGTGTTGTGTCCTGCTGAGTGTGCTCGCTCCAGTGTGTTCCCGTGCATGTGTGTGGATCACGGGCACACACTCACACACACTCACACTTGGGCTTTGCAGTATGTGCTGTATTGTCCCTCTTATGTTATTCTCTTCACATACTGTAGATGAACCTAAACATAGCTTTTCTAGCAATGAAGACATGTGCTGATAAATTAATTTACTGAGTTGAAAGCAGAGGCAGGCCATGCCCTTAGGGGACAGGAGCTTGTGAAGGTTACATTACTGTCCAGTCCAGTCAAGTTCCTCTCCTATGATATGGCAGCTCTGTTTAGATAGAGCTGCTCAAATGTTCCTTTCCACTGACAGAGAACGGGTTCCATTGTGGTTCATGTGGTCCAGATGTTGAATTGTTCGGAACATTTCGAAACACAAATAAATTGGTTCAGAACCTGAAAAGTTGAATATTGCTTTTGTGTTGTATATCGGAGTGGTCAAGTCATTCTACAGTTTAGAGAGGAAGTAGAACACAACTGCACTCTAAAGCCATGAGTATGCTCTCCTTAGCAACCATTGCCATGAGTAAACAAAGCTAGGTAACTAACATTACAAAGCTAAGCTAATAAAGTTGTGATTCCTCTGTTTTGACAGCATCATGGTCATATTATTATCTCCTGTTTATGCATATCATTATCTCCTGTTGATCACCCTCTGCTGATGACACGTCCTGGTTCTATTCAAAACTGCTGGAAATGCAGGCTAGTTCACTATACACCAATGTTTGAATAACTCTGAATGGACGTGGTTTAGAACCCGTTCTCTGTTGGTCAAAAAATGCTTAAAGATAGAAAGATATGTGAGCCAGTACATCTAACTCACACTGACAGTACACTCCAGCCCTGTGCAAACTCCTGCTAATAAGCAGTGAAGGGCCCAGTGCTTCTTCCGCCTCCACCATAGACACTCATAGGGTCTGAAGTCTATAGCAGCCTACAGAGGGGATTGCAATAGAACAGCACTTCAGGTTACACACACATGGACAGGCTGTTTGCTGGCCTTAGTTATGAGTCATATTACCATTGCATCAATCTCTTTCTCAATTAACATCAAACCCTGGATTATGCCTTTTGAAGACCAGAGCATTCCGAGTTCTATTCTTCATAAAAGAGTATGATTCATTGTAATATTAAAATTGACCTTCACCTTGACATGACTTAAACACGCGGCCACTGTGATCTTATACTGATAAATGGCCTAAATTGCCATGAAAGGTGAAACAGTAGACCATGTACAAGCCTGTGAATACATCAATCTTCCACTGCTTGTCGATTGGCGTGTTCAATAATCAATGTGTGTGTTAATTGTAGCTCTATACGCACAAACAGGATTCCCATCTCAGATGAGACCTCTGCTCTCAGAGTGCCATCATCAGTAGCATTGGCTTGTGCTTCACTGACATCTGCTCTTTGATGTCAAGAGGAACTAGAGACTGTCTGCTTTTGGTTATTGTAATGTCTCTTTGTGTGTGGGTGTGTGCGTGTGTGTGTGTGCGTGTGTGTCTGCTTGATTGATTTAGCTTTGATCACACTCTGTTGTTTTTTTTTGTTTCATAGACACAGAGCTTGATAAATTACTTCCCCTTTGAAAATATGAGAAGCTTGCATATTCAAACTGTCGTATTTAAGGGAGGCACAAGCCAGCTGTTGACAGTGTATTATAAAACAATAGCAGTATTGCAACATGTCCTCCGCCAGGGCGACTTAACAGTCAACCTCCCTTTCAGAGGGGACATTGTTATGTTATGAGATGGCAGCAGAACGCACATGGGAGTTCCCTAGCATACAGCATACAGTGCTGGGTTAAAGCAGTGTGCCATTACGGCTGAAGGAGATGAGGGACTGGGGGATACCATAATGGCTCTCCCCTTCCAGGGAAATAGCTTTTCCTGAAGTTGCACCGTTTGTCTGAATTATAATGTGTTTGGAACACCTGCAAAGTGTTATTAACATAAACAAAGGTAGCTAATGTGAAGTCTGGTGTGTTTTTCTTTCACTTTTTACTTTACAGGAGTCGAAAATGCACATTCATAGATGTGACATCACTTGAGTCCTCATGCACTGAAACACTACTTAAAAACAACTTATTGGGTTATTGAAAACCTATGGTTGGCCTTGATTGGATTATTTGACCTCTCTCAGTGTTAATTACAGTATAGCCATTGGCTTGTGTTCTGCTGAGGCGTCCTCCTAGTCTGTGCCTCCACAGCTGCCAAACCACTGTCCTCAGTCCATGTGTCGATCTCTAGAGGAGGAAACAGAACCGAATAACAGTCTAGTTCCATCACCCATCTCGATAGTAACAGCAGGGGAGTTCAGGGAAGATGCTAAATGATCAATGTCAGGTCATCACGGAATGAAAACGCACACAGCTAGAGGAAATCTCCTTCCTTAGGCCACTTCAGCGGCTTCCTCCACCACTAACGCGTAGGAGTAGTCCCATGGCAGAGGTCTGGGCACATTAAAGGCAGCCAGCACTGTTATATAGTGCTGCTTTACAGCAGCCATGAAACCTTATTTACTTGTCCTTTCTTCTGACTAGTGCGCGACACAAATGCTATTTTTCATTGGATTCATCCCTCTGCGTTCATTAAATAGCCTTAACCACCCAGACCAGGATTGATCAGCTCTCCAGAAAGTGCTCTGAGCAGATTGCCGTATCTGGGGTGTAAAAGGTCAGGAAGCTTGTTGTGGAGCGAGTGCCAGCTGTTATCCCCTGTCAGCGGCAAATAATGGAGCGCCGCGCCCTGCTACGGTGATGCAAGAAATTAAGGGCAGCCTCTAAAAAGCTATGAGTTTCGCTCCATTCACTCGCCGGCTTTAAATAGACCCGCAGGTCTTTAATGGGGGGAAGACCTGATCGAGTCTTCTGAGGGATTGAGTTATGGTGGAGTGGCCAAGCCTGCCCAGCTCCCGCGTGGAATGGAGTGACCCCACTCGCTAAGACTGCTCGCCACATGAAGATGTCAGGCCAGTATTAAATACACCTCCAGGTGACCGACAACTCTCTTCCCCTCGAAACCAGAACATTTCGTCTTCTTGCTCAAAGACAGCATTAATTGCGCATAAGGTCCACAGGTCTCGAGCTTCTTGGCCATATTCCAGTTGTGGTAATTAAAAAGAAGAGCAGAGTCAGGGGGAAGAGGAGGAGTGTGTGTAGAGGAGACGGAACAACAGGAGAGCATTAGGAAAGGAAAGGTAGTGTACATATTTGCATGAATATAATAATACATGCCATGGGCTCATGAATAATGTTCTGAAAGTGGTTTATTCATGTGTCAACACCTCCTTGCCAGTGCTCCTCATTGTATGTTCTCTGCTGTTTGAAAAGTGGAGTCCCTAACAATCTGCTTTAATTAGCTTACTGAGGCTTGTTATGAAAAGAGAGCATGCTTGTTTTCTCCTCCTCATTTCTCAAAGCAACTTACCAAAAGTCAGTGAAAAGAGATTTTTTCCTTTTTGTTTATTCTCGTTTTGATGTTCACAAAGCTGCCATTGATAAGGTGACAGCTGCAAGAGGAAGCTGTATTTAATATGATGCAACTTTGTGTCAGGCAATCACTTTCTCTATCTCATATGTCAAAATGAACTAAGCCTCTATGAGAAATCTCAGTGACAGTGCTTATGCTATTACCCACTTCTCTTGAGGGCTGCTCAACCATGTGGATTGGCTAGCACGAGCACTCTGTCATCGGCCATTGTATCCTAGCAATGCCCTAGCAATTCATTACAGAGCTGCTTCCTGGAGGATTTCCTCTCAAAATGCATGACCCCTTTCTCTTGGTCCATTGAACCTCGACTGTCACTTAGCATCCCAGGCTAAAGGAAGACTTGTTCAGCCGTACTGCTGACTAAGGAGTCATGCAACCACCAACAGCTAAGCAGATAACTTATGAGAACTTGCCACAGCATGCAGTTTCATGATGGTGTCTGGAGAGGCCTGATTGGGAGTCAAAAACAGGTCGGAGCTCCGATACGAGGCTGGAACTTACAGCAGATGATTCGATCAATGAGGGCTCCTCTCCATAGCTGTCGTCAGTAGACGGGGAGCTCACTGGGTGGCTCGCCCCACATCCTGATCTCCCTCCCTGCAGGGTGAGTGCAGGAATTCAGGGGGGTGTTGGCGGAGGATTAGCCCCACCAAGCCGGGATCAGAGGGCGCCGCCTGGCACTACCGCCCAGCTTCCTGAGCGCCAGCGGTGCCAGGCAGGATCAAATGAGGCGTAATGACAGAGTCTAGTCCACTCACATACCAGTCAGATTACTGACAGCACTCAGCTAGGGGCCATGGAGTAGATTTGGTTTTACTGCTTTTGTCTCTCCTGTTCAAGTAAAAGGTGCAAATTTGAGATGAATTGTATCATTAGAAACAACTGGTCCCGGCTCGTTCTCCAGTCAATAAAACCTTAGCTGGGTTTCTGCTTATTAAAAGGCACTGAGCTGAGTAAATCTCGCTACTGCACCACTTCTTATATCTGTGCAGACTATGAGACTTTTTCATTTCATGCTTACTTCTTAAAAAATACCTTTGTGTGCCAGTTTCATACCCATAATATGATATTGTTTTTTAAACTCGGTGATGTTAGTTGAGCAAAACATTGTGTTGATTTAGCTGTTGGTGTAACCAGATCAAAAGACTCACTAACCATGCTATCCTCATAATGAGGTGAGCGTTTTGAACAGCCAGTTGTAACCAGTTAATGGCACAGGTGAAAAATGAAGAAATCTCAACCCTGGAAGCCCTGGAAAGAAAATGTTCATCCTGATATGTCCTGATATTAACACCTTTAGGTCAACACACCCTGGGCTGATATTAACACCTTTAGGTCAACACACCCTGGGTGGGGCTGCTCCTGGGGAGCCTAGCTCATTGATATCTCTCTGCTGTGTGCCTGGGCCAAGTGGGAGAGCAGCGCAGCGCCATTAGCAGCGGCTCAGTACAGATGCTGCAGGAAAGGTCACTCCGCATGCGTGCTGCCGCATGTTTTCTGATCCAGCCACGCGGCCGGTCCCTGTCCTGCTGCTCGCCATTATGCGCGTCCCGGTCTTTTGGCAGGCTTCGTCTGCAGACAGGAAATACCAGCAAATACCAAGCCTGTCACACAGCTTAGGGTTCAGTTTGTCCCCAAAAAATATAGCTCTCTTTTTTTTCCATAAATCAATCGGTGCTTTCATCCGTCGGCTGCTCTGTTCATCTGCACTTGCATCCATCTCTGTCCTTTTTCTAACTCGAGGGAGTTCCGCAGGGACGGGAGTGCAGTTCATCACAAATCCAAGAACGGTGAGGACAAATTGTGGTTGTTTCATGACCATAGATCTTTGAGTGTAAAGGTGCTTATGTACTCACACATGCCCCAAAACTCAAACACAGCCACACTGACAGTACTCTGGGATAGTGATGGGGAAGACTGACAGTACTGACAGTACTCTAGGATAGTGATGGGGAAGACTGGCAGTACTGACAGTACTCTGGGATAGTGATAGGGAAGACTGACAGTACTGACAGTACTCTGGGATAGTGATAGGGAAGACTGACAGTACTGACAGTACTCTGGGATAGTGATAGGGAAGACTGACAGTACTGACAGTACTCTGGGATAGTGATAGGGAAGACTGACAGTACTGAAAGTACTCTGGGATAGTGATTTGGAAGACTTAGAGGGCATAAACCCTCTAAGAAATTGCATATTTATGGTTGCTATGCTAATCTGCTGGGCTGGATGTGAATGGTTTTGATTTGAATGGCAGCTAGAATGGGGAGGCTGAGGGGGAACAGTGGGCTTTGTGGCGACTGCCCAGGACCCGCTGCAGAGGGGAAGGATGAGGACACAGAATTAAACTGACATCACAGTTCAATGTCAATGAATTGTTAAACATTTACACCAACAGCTCTCAACTATCAACAGTATGTGTAATCCATGACTCAGTACAACAAACATAGAAACACAGTATTTATGCATCCGAATTGATTCATCGAGGGTATTACGTCTTCATAAGCGCCTCTGCCTTACCCAGAGCACTATGATGGACTGTTGAGGATTTGTATCAGCCAGATGGAACGTAACCCTTCTCCATTAGGAAGGTCTGGCCGTCAGTCTTAGAGGCGAGCAGAGAAGAGCTAAGCTGCTTTTTCCCCCAGGCTTGACCGTTTACCGGCCAGACAGTGTTTACTAACAGTGGGCCGTGTTTGGTCTCGTCACCGCTGCGGTGGCTCAACCTTGGTGTGATCCCCAGGCCCGGCTCCAGCCCATCCCTCAGCGCTCTAATCTCCCCGCGGAGCCACGCCCCCCCCCCCCCCCCCCCGCGCCCCTGGCCTCCACCCTCGGCTGATGGAGCAGCGTTGTCTCCACAGAGGATGCTGCCGCGTGGAGCGCAGGGGTCGCAGGAGGGTGGAGCGCAGGGGTCGCAGGAGGGTGGAGCAGTCTACACGCGCACAAACCTACACCCGTTTCAGCTCGGGTTGTTTTTGCTTCCCATTTTGGGATTTAGCCTCATCCTGGATCTTACATGACTAGACGTGGGAGATGTCAAAGGGCCGATGAAGACTGTGAGAACTGTCTGACACATTCCGTATAGCTAACATGCAAGTGACCTAACGGATGTAAATATATCATGTTAGCATGGCGAATGGTATAATGATATGCTTGATATGTTTTGACATATCTAATTAAAAAATCTGAAACGCACATTATTCACACATTATTTCCTCGTGGATATCTAGAGGGCAGTGTCTGGCAGGAATGCTATTGCATCAGAGCTCTGAGTGTATCATGTAAGTTGCTGCCCAGTCTGGTTTTGTGTGCTGAGCCACGATATGTCACATCCAGCATGTCCCTGCTCTGCCCGCGGCCCTGCCTGTGTCACAGCTGACTGTTGGAATTCATTTAATGAGGACCTGTTGGTGGCCAAGTCTCCATGGGAATGAGGCCTGAGGCCCACTCCAGCCTCTCTCCACAAACGGCCTTTATGACTTACTGCTGTTTTTGCTCTTAGTGTGTGTATGTGTGCGTTTGGAATGACGGGTTATGTGTCAGATTTATGATGGCAACAGTCATTCAAATGTATATGAGGGCCAAGTGATATGCTTGGGGTTCTTTTGGCCTCTTCCCAGAGTTGCCCTTAAGTGAGGGGGACACGGGGTTAACTATGAGCTGGACTGAATCTGATGCTAGCGTGAGAGACAGGTGTGGGCGGGCAGATTATCACCCCGCTGACCTTAAATTGTCCCCCTTCTGAGGATCACACATCATCAATCCGGCCTCGGAAAGCCCATTTGCAGATCTGGACAGAGGATTAGTGCTCTCTCAGCCCCAGACCTGCGACCTCCCCTCAACCTCACTATTTGTCCTATAGCTGCAGGGTATGTGTGTGTGCGTGCGTGCGTGCGTGCGTGCGTGCGTGCGTGCGTGCGTGCGTGTGTGTGTGTGTGTGTGTGTGTGTGTGTGTGTGCGTGTGCGCGTCTGTGTGTGTGTGTGTGTGCCTGTGCCGTGTGCTCGTGTGTACATGTGTTGGAGTGTGTGTGTTCAAAGGAAGCCGAGTGATGAAGTGTGGTGGAGAGGAGACGACGGCTGTTCTGCTCGGCGTTCAGATGCTTTACATTCTCTTAAGATTCTCTCTCCGTCTTTGGTTCTCTTTCGCCACAGGCGTCTGACAGCTACCTTCAGCCTGAGCAATTCTCCAGCACAGCGCTTGCTTTGCAGCGCAAATATCTAAATAAATCCCAAGTCAAACAAAGTTCAGACTCGCTGGAGTTGCGGAGAGTTTTAGTCAACCTTGCTCTGCTCTTTGGCCGGGCGTGAGGCCACACTACCGCCCCGGGCTTAGTGTGGATAGCCTGAGCCTGGGCTCCTGTGTGTGTGTGTGTGTGTGGTGTGTGGTGTGTGTGGTGTGTGGTGTGTGGTGTGTGGTGTGTGTGTGTGTCTGTGTCTGTGTCTGTGTCTGTGTTGGTTGGTTGGTGGGTAGCGGGGGTGCTTAGGATGGAGGCCTGCATCTGAGGTCAGTTTATTTGTGTAAGCCCACCGGCCAGGCTCTCCCGGGGCAGTAAAGGAGGGCAGGACAGGGGCCTGGTTTGTTTAGCCTCCTCGCCGGCTCCAGTGGCCGGCCTGGGCAGCAGGGGTGCTCTCAGGACAGCCGCGGACGCCCCTCTGGCCTCACCAGCTGCCCATGCACATGTGCTCTACCCTTACCATTTCAGCCCTTCTAGATCATCCCATCCTCATAGGAAAACTAGGGACTGCAGCACCCTAGGCAGGGAGGGATGCCCCAGACACGTACTGTAGATAAACATGTATATCACTTACCTGAAATAGTCACCTACTCCAGTATGCACATCTATGAGTGGACATCATACCCACGTCATTCAAAGATATTATCTTTTTTGTCTATAGAATGCATTTTTGGCTGTGTAAGGTGTGGTTCCCCGGCTGTATTAAATCAGGAGTGTTCATATTTGTCGTAGTCATGATGGATGTGCTACCTGTTTGAAACTGTCAAGCCTGTGTTTTCCAGGTTTCATGTGCAGTTGCACATCACTGCTCTTATGATGCCGTAATGTGTTATGCACTGCACAGAGAGAGAGAGAGGGGGGGGGGGAAATCTATTAAAACTGATTACTCATGCCTCCGTAAGCCTGCGCTGGCCAAGTTCCATCGCCGGAGAAAAGACATTCTTTACAGGAGCTCCGGCAGCTTCGAGCTAAAATAAACACACGGCTCTTTAAAGTCTAAACAGAAATAAAAGAAAGACTGGCCTTACGTTTCCACACAGACTGCTGTCCCCGGCAGCTGGCGGTGGCGATGAAGGAGTGCGAGGGGGCAGGACGAGCGACGTGTTGGCTGGCCAGTCGGAGCGCGTTTCTAAGGTTATTCCCAGACGTCCGTTTCTCCAAGATTAATGGCGGGCTTGCTTTTGTAGCCTCGGGCGGCCTCCTCCTGAGGCTTCACATGGTCATTCATATTCATTTACAACCTGCGTGTGGCCCACACACCACAGGAGCCCAGCTGGCCTGACATTGCCCATAACACACACAAACACACACACACACACACACACACACACACACGCATACTCCCTCTCCCTCTCTCCCTTTCTCACTCTTCCTCTCTCCTGCTCTCTCTTTTCTTGCTTGAATCTCTCATTGCTCATACAATAAAAAAAAACATTAACTTACACACTCTCATTCACTCACTCACTCACTTACTCACTCTCACACAAACACCCGGTCAAAGTCACACTTCCACTCACACGCTCAGAGAGACACGTACAGAGAGTCCTCTCACCCAGACACAGTCCTACTCGGCCCCACTGTAGCTCCATGTCGGTGGCACAGCATCATGCCTCCACTCCAGCAGAGAGAGAGAGAGAGAGAGAGAGAGAGAGAGAGAGAGAGAGAAGCGAGAGAGAAGAGAGAGAAAGAGAGAAGAGAGGGAGAAGAGAGAGATAGAGAGAGAGAGAGAACCACAGCACTGTCTGTTCCCCTGTCAATCAGTGGAGCCCGTTCCCACCCAAGCATCTCCACTCTCCCACTCCTCACTGTCCATCAATACCTCCTCCTCACACAGAGGCTCTTCTGGATGAAATCCCCTGTGCAGTTCCTTCCCTCCATCTGTTTCTTCTTCTTCTTCTTCTTCTTCTTTTTTCTCTGCCTCTCTCTTTTTTCTTTTGCTCTTGACCACAGATCAATTTTTTATGAGCGTGTTGGGATGCTGAGGTTCAGTGTGTTTGTCTGCCTTCACCAAGTCAGAAATAGAGGACTGCAAGGGCGTCTGGCGAGAGGGCCGTGCGGGCGCGAGAGGCCCGTGCGGGCGGGCGGCCGCTTCGCTGCGCTGCGGTTGGACGTGCTGCCAGGGGACAAGCGGACACATGAGCACGGTCCACATGGCTCCTCTGATTCATGTCTTGATGTATGGATTGATTGGGCCTCCAACGCACCGCCGTGGCACCCGCCCCATGAATGGATTAGTGGGTAGCTTAGAGGAGGCCTCACAGCGGCACAGAATATTAGTGGTGACATGTGAACCGCACACACACACACACACACTCACACTCACACACTCTCACACACACTCAAACACACTCAGAAACACACACACACACACTTACAAGCACACACACTCTCACACACAGAGAGAGAGAGAAAGAGAGAGAGATACACTTATTGTACCACACATAGGGCCTTAGAGGGTCTACAATTTCATCATCACCTGGGAAAGCAGTCCCAGATGAGGAGTGGGCCCGTAGTGCATTTGATTTAGCACATCTGTGAAAGGCCTGCAAATGAATAAGACGCATCATTAGTGGTTTCTCAGGTTACCCTTCTCTCTGCTGCTACAGTTGCTATACATTAGCAGGCCTTTGATGCTCAGGATGGGGCTTAGGTTTCAGCACTGTTGCTGGGATATCTGAGATGCTGTGATATCTAATGTGAAGCGGCCCGTGCAAGCTTTGTGTTAGTACGTGAGAGTCTGCGCTAAGGAAGAGGACTGCTGTGTTTATGGTAGAAAGTCATTTATATTGGAAGTGGGCCAACACTGGGCTCTTTGTGTGTGTATGGGTATGCGTATGTGTGTGTGTGTGTGTGTGTGTGTGTGTGTGTGTGTGTGTGTGTGTGTGTGTGTGATGGAGTAAAGGGGGGTGGGTGTAAGAGGGGAGGGGGAGGAGACACTACAGCTTGCGTTTTTGGCAGCAGCATGTCTGGCAGGGCATTCCTTAGCAGACCACAAAATGACTAACTTTCCTTTCCTGTTCCACTTTCTGAGGCTGGTGCTGGTTTTGTGGCTCTTGTTTTCCCAGGACTCCGGGCTGAGCTGCCTCCCAGGATGCAGCCCGCTCCCCCTAATAGAGGGGGCGAGAAGTGGGACAAAATGCCAAAATGCAGATATTTATGTTTCCTGCACGAGTGTATGTCAAATATGTGAGAGTATGTATGTGTGTGTGTATATGTGTGTGTGAGAGCATATGTATGTGGGTTTGTGAGAGTATGTGTGTGTGTGTGTGTGTGTGTGTGTTATTGCCTCTACTGCACACATTTGCTCAGTGTGACCTTGTAGTATTGAGCTTTCCAATGCAGCAATGGCATGAATAGTTGTGTCTCTCTATTTCCTTGGTACCTCTTTCTCTCTCTTTTCCATTCATGTTTTTTTTTCTCTCCCATTCTCTCTTGCTCACTCGCTTTTTCTCTCTTTCTTTGCGGTAGTTTGTATTGCTGGTTCTCTTTGGTTTTCAGAAGGAGTCGCGGGTATTAAAGTATGTAAACATTGGCCTTGGTTGAGAATACAGGGGTTTCTGAGTTTCCATCTGTTTCTCTGATTTACTGCTGAGTTAACTTTGCACAACGTCCAACCACAAGCCTCATTTTTTTTAAATGGATTCAACATCATTTCTGAATAAAATCACCTCTGCCTACGTAGAAATATCTTTGCCATTTTGTGTAAAGCCACATATCCAGTATGTCTGAGATACAGAGAGTGGCCTCAAGCTCGGTTCCCAAGTCCAGCAGAGATACAGTCAGCGACATGTGCCTGCACGTGGAGGTGCAGATAGATAGATAGATAGATAGATAGATAGATACTTTATTGATCCTCAAGGGGAAATTCAAGAACTATGGGATGGCAGACTGGCATAGTGGCACTACCTGCCATCCCCTGACAGAACTGCAGATGACAACAGGAGTGTGGCATTGTGTAATTGCATATGGCTGCTTTAAATGGCAATTTGAAGCTCCAGTGGCTCTATAATTAGAGGCGGTGGTCCCGCGGGAGCTGGCTTATCGTTTCCTTTGTAATTACACATATGAATACAGTGTGCAAGGAGTAACATGCTTTCTTTATCTCTCTCTTGCTCTCTCGCTTTCTCTCTCTTCCTCACTCTTTCTCTCTGCCTCCCTGTCTTTTTCATATCTCTACTTTTTGCATTCCAGCTTTTGCCTCACAGACTCATTCTCTGGCCAAGGTTAGGCAGCGAGGAATCAGCCATATGCAAACATGTGGAGTGTATAATGCTATTCTGTTATTGGATCTGGAATACAGATTCAGCTGCAGTTGGATTCATTTAGCCCAGCAGGCCTGATTTCCCTGGGCACTGACACGCCATGCTTGAAGCTGTACTGTATATATGTGCTAACAAGAGAACAGCACTGTTACAAAGAGCAAGTGTATAAGGTTGGTAGTTATGATCTAATTGATGGCTTTGTCTCTGGGTCTCCTTCATAAAACACTCACACACACCTCACTGGTTCTTAATTCAGTTCAGGGCAGCGTTTATGTGCAGGGAGGCTTCAGGATCAGTCTGCTGACCTGAGTCCTCTGGCCTCCTCGTGTGCAGGGAGTGGGCACTATTACCTGCATGAAGGACCACAGCCTCCTCAGCCCCCCCCCCCCCCCCCCCCCCCCCCCCCCCCCACTGCCGGGCTGATATACCGGACGTGTCCTTCGGCCGATAGATCATTCCATTGTTCTCCCCCTCTTTACCGACACCTTGTTTGAAAAACATTTTTCCTCTCCTGCGACTCCTGGCATTACTCATTCCTGACGTCTTTTGTCATTCAGGGGGCCTTTCAGGCTGTGGCAGTGGGTTAATGATTTAGTGTCCAATGTAATATAGAACAAAGACCTGGAGAAGAGAGAGAGTAAAATATAGATAGAGGGGGCAAAGACAGGGAAACGAGTGGAGAGAAGCAATAGGTGTTTTCTGAGAACATGTGGATTAAAAGCCATAATGTTGATGGATCGTTTTAATTTGCTGGCCTGTGACCACAAGTGGAGGTGTGCTCAGTGCTGCTGCTGCTGCTTGGCCCGACGCCCTCTGCTGGAGGCAGTGGACCCTGCAGCCTGGCGTCACTGATTTCCCGCAGTGGAGAGGTCAAAGCCGTGGAGCGCAACCAGCGAGCTGTGTGTCATTCCTTTGGTCAGATGTAACCACAGAGCAGGAATTTGTTGTTGACAAAGACACTTCAGAAGGGCTTGATTATTAATTTGCTTTTGGGATGGATTGGAATTGTCTCTCAATAATGTGAGAAACCACGGACTGCATAGTTTCTGTAAAGCAGCCACAATGAAATAAAGTCACCAAGACAGTGTCTCATGAAATAAATAACAAATACAGCTGATTGTCTCTCGTCATTGTCTTGTCTCTCTGGTCGTTTGAAATGGTGTTCAAAAGCTTCTGTGTTCAAACTTTCTCACAGAATGTGTAGTGGAGGTTGTGATGGTCATTAACATGAACCCTTCCTCCATCTTCACCCCTTCTCTCTGTCTCTCTCTCTCTCTCTCTCTTCTCCTCACCGCATCGCCCACTCTCCACCCCCGCTCTCTGGCCTTAAGCTGGCCATCAGGCGATGGTCAGCGGGACACAAAGTGTGGATGTGAGCTAATCATTTTGCGGTCCGCGCCGACCTCTCCCCTACGCCTCTGCACCCGACGATTAGCGCGCCGCTCCATTAGTGACCCTTTGTCTCTCGCCACCACTCAAAGTGGCCGCTGCTCTCGGCCGTGGTTAGCGGAGAATGTGGACTAGCCGTGCCGTGGTTGGCCGAGTCGTCAGAAAGCCCCCACTGTGCGGTCGGGCGTCGGGGGCCGGAATCCACAGAATGTAGAGGCAGGGGGTCCCTGGGCCAAGACCTGCAATTAGGGCGTAGCAGATGGCCCCGAGTGATGCCTTACCAAGATGACGCGAAACCAACTCTCTTTGAAGGGAATAATGGATCGGTGTGATTTGACTTGATGCCGGGGTTGTCAGCAAAGAAGCTTTTACCAATGCCCTTTTTCCCTTTGATTGAGCCGAATGAGTAGCTGGCAGACAGTAAAAAGCTCCCTGTCTAGGCAGAACACAATAGAGTTGGGTGTGATGTGTTTTTCACAATTGTCCTGCCAGCAGAATTAGTTTCCATTCAATTATGGGAAGATGCTCGCTTGAATGTGCCTGGTGCTGTGGACCACTTTGAAGCATCTTTTGAAGGTTTGCTTTCCTATCTTGCCCACCAAACAGAAGTGCTATTTGAAAGCAAATGCCTAGCAATGTAATCCGGATCTGACAGTCAGCGAGATAGGAGCCCAACAGAATGGTACACATTTGTATAGACATTGTGGAAAGGTATGCTATTGAAATATATATGATATGCAGATCCTATACAGCTGCAGTGAGTGTGGGTTATTTGGAATGAAATATGAGTATGATCCTTGCAGCCCAACGTGAAGTCCACATATCACTTATTCAGTAATATTTTATGTCAGCAGTGTTTTTTCCTCCCTGAAGCTAGGTGCAAAGGAAGCACTTCCTCACTGCTCTTCAAGGCTCTTTTCCCAAAGCAGACAAAGTACACACACACACACACAGAGAGAGAGAGAGGGAGAGAGAGAGAGAGACAGGCTACTTGCGCTTCTTCCACAGATGTTGAGAGGGAATGTGCTCGGCTGGAAAGACACATCTTTCATTCATTTTGTGCTGACAGGAATTCTCTGTGTACTCACCGTGGCTCCTCTCCTGTCTACCCCCCTCTCACCCCCCCCCCCCCCCCCTCACCCCCACTCTCCACCCCCTACACCCCCCCTCTACACCCCCCCCCACCCCTCTCTCCTCTCACCCCCCCCCCCCCCCCCTCTCCACCCCCTCACCCCCCCTCTCACCCCTCTCCACCCCCTCACCCCCCCTCTACACCACCCCCCCTCTCCACCCCCCTCTCGCCCCCCCCCTCTCTCCTCTGTGGGAAGGGAATCCAGGAGCTCCGATTCATTATCATGGCCTCATCTGTTTTTATGTCTTTGTGCGTGTGTGCGACTGTACGTGTGTAGGTGTGTCTGTGTCTGTGTGTGTGTGTGTGTGTGTGTGTGAGAGAGAGAGAGAGAGAGAGAGAGAGTAGCAACTCTCTAGATAGAGAGAGAGAGAGAGAGAGAGGGAGAGAGAGGGGAAGGGAGAGAGAAAAACTTTTTGCAGGGAAACTAGGTCGTATGATGATGAGCGGAGTCACGCACGTCTGCTTCACCAGCGCTTGCTTTACACTTCCTGTTACTTTGTGTGTGATAAACACGGCGGCGTTTGTGTAGGACCGCACTGCACTGCACTGCATGCACATGCATATGCACACTCAGGGCTTGTTTGGGGTAGAAGCCCTTGTGCACATGTGGGTCGCATTCATTGGTGATGCACAAAGATTTTGTGTGTGTGTGTTTGTGTGTGTGTGTTCGAATGCAGAATTCATTATTGTTGTCTGAATGTATTTGTATGCAGACGCAATACGTTTGCTAGCCTGTCTGTAATGTGTGTGTGTGTGTGTGTGTGTGTGTGTGTGTGTGTGTGTGTGTGCGGGGTACGTAAGTGTGTGTGTGTGTGTGTGTGTGTATCCTTGCTGTTGGGTGCAGGGGGTGTGAGAGGTGATGGCATGCGAGAGCATGGGCTGGGTGTTCCAGGCTGATAAGTCGGTGGCCTTTCAAGCGTCGCGGCCTCTCTGTGAGCCTCGCCGGCGGCCGCTCCTCCACAACTGTCCCTGAATTAATCACCTAGGCAGCCAGATAAGCCAACCGAGGAACAACAGGCCCCACGGCACACAAAAGCTTTAGGGGGGTGGGGTGGGGGATTTATTATACATTCAATGGAAGAAGCGCACTCTTTTGAACCCCCCCACCCACACACACACACACACACACACACACACACACACACACACACACACACACACACACACACACACACACACACACCGTCTTCACAACCCCCTCACACACACTCATCTTCTATTCCTCTCTTTCATGTCCTCATTTGTGACAGGGTGTGATCATGTCTGATGCTCCCCTCTTTCATCTGGGCTTCACTCGGCCCCTTCCTGTGCACTCAGGCAGCGCTCCGCTCTTTTCTCAGTTTCATTTGTGTCTGTGTGGGGGGTCGAGGGTCATGTTTACAGCTGCACTTAACAGGGCCTCAGTCAACAGCCAGGTCCTGACCGCTCTATCTCAACGTCAACACGGTGCCGTCTCAACACACACCGCCGTGATGGAGTGTCAGTCACGACGAGCCGGCGCCTCTCGCTTACGGGCGGGCAGAGCGGGAGATGGACTGCACGTGCTCGTCGTCCTTCTTCTGTCCATCTTGAGACCTTTATTCTCCCCAAACACACCAGTTGGAGGCTGGCTCTTAACTGGCAAAAGTACACAGTTCAGTTAAAACCATACCAGTCAAGCGAGCTGCCATCACAACGGACGTGTCTCTCTCACTGTCTGAATGGAATAAGTAGTGGAGCTGGTGGATGCTTTTTTTTTTGTCCAACCACATGCCCTTTTCAGACGCCTGGCCACTAGAACACCAATCAGAGGCCAAGATGTGAGGGGCTCTGTCTGGCGCCGACGTCTCTGATGGCTGCTTGTTTTAATGTGTCCTCATTAATGCCTCATCACTGGTCATTTTGCCCAATTGTGGCGCCTTTATGTATGCCCACACACACACATGCAAGTGTGCACACTCACACTCACACTCACAGTCACACACACACACACAAGACACGCACAACTCTTAGTAGTCTTTTGTCTCCCTTTTTCCCTCTTCACTACAGATGGACTCCATAAAAGCCTCCATTTACTTCAGCTCAGGAAGCCACAGCATTGCCGTTCCTTAAATGTCAATTGATTCATACTTTTAAGTCCAAATGGGGGCTACGCTATCCGAATCATTTTAGTGTATGTTAACGTCAATGCCTGTCTGTGGTCGCTATTGATTTTAGCTTTGTCAAATCCTTTGCCTTGTGCCTTTGCCTATGATTCATGCTCGCCTCACAAGGGGTGAAGTGGCAACTCTCTCCGAATGGGAATTATCCCAGAAGTCAATTAAAAAAAGGGAATTTAAACGTAGTCTGTACATCAACATAATGCTAAATTGTTGCTTGGTCAACCATAAAACTCTGTTGTACAGCTGCTTTCACCAGGGCTTTTGCAGATATTGTGGTGCCTCTAGTTTATACGGTTTCAGACCCAAATGCTTAAATGAAAGCTCTGAGCGGTTCTCGGCTGTTTTTGTCTGTTGTGTAGATCTTGGCTAGTAATTGCCTTCCCTCTCCGCTGTGTTTCCTGCATAACTCAGTGGGCCATATTGCATCATCAGTGTGCCGCTGGGCTGCGGGTTGACTGCCCTCCGTGGTGACTGCGGCTTCAGTGGGATTATTATGAGCGGAGCCGAGCGTCTCCCCCCTTCGGCCCTCCGCTCTCCCAGCTGCTCCCGCTCGTGTTATGATGGCTCCTAATGGCACCTCTCCGCAGGGAGCGCACTCAGGTGACTCGGCTCCCGCCGTCAGGATGCAGACGAGGGCCCGTGTCCAAACGCGTGTCGGGATGTTGTCGTCGTCACCTAATTGGCCTTTGGGAGCTCCGTGGCGTTGCTGTCGCTCCTGGCTCCTGTGTTCACCACTGTGCCTGTGGGGGCCACTCGTTTGTGCCGTGTTGCTCTAGCGCAGGTGTTTGAGTGGCATATGCACTTTAGAGCAGAGAGGGGGGAAAGTTACATCTGAAGAGATGGCAGTCCTCCTGTCAGTAACCAAGGAAATGACATAATTAGAGGCTGTTTTTTTTTTTTGTCCGCGACACAAGTGAAAGGGCCAAAGTCACCATCCACTCATCAATCAAGAGGGTTGGACAAGATGGAAATGTTAAACAGCAGCCAGCTGAAGAGAGAGTTTGTTTCCTGTCTCCTTGGCTTCTGTAGTAGCCTGAGAGGCGTAAAAGAGCCATGCTCTGTTTGCAGAGCTGACCTATATTCTCCGACATACAGCCACCCCGAGCCGTGGGTGCAGTAGTACTCTCCCACAGATGGGCATCTGTTCTGGGTTTGCTTTCATGTGGCCGCGTGAGGAATAGTCCATTTTCTCAAAAGGATAGGGAGTATGACGACGGATGCCGAGAATGCAGCAAAATGACCCCCGTCATGTAAGAAGACCATGATCCCTGTCTCATTGATTGACCTGTTGGAACTTGAAGTACAGTTCTTTCACCTGAGAGTGTAATTATGAGTGACATTATGAGAGTATAATTATGAGCAAACTACATTGCTGCTATTGCTAACCATGGCAGGTCCTCATACTTAGCTTTGTTGGCTAGATCTCCTCGTTAGTGTTCTCTGTTGCTATCTTCAGATGATGACGTGAGAGGGTCGCGTGCCCACTCACTACCACTGTGCTACCACTGACAAATGGGCGAGGGCTTAGGATGCACTTTCTTATTCTCTTCAGGCCATCCGCCATTTTTTCAACTAGTTTCAGCAGGACAGTCTGTCCTGCTTGACTGCTGGTGTGTGTCTGGAGTGTCAGAGGACATGGAGGAGGCTGGAGAGAGGAGAGAGACAATAGAAATGAAATGCCTTGCAATGCTTCAAGGACCCTACAGACCCCTGAGCCAAATCAGATATTGCTCGGAGGTGAAATGTAGCGGCAAGGAGAGAGGGATAGAGAGGGAAAGAGGGGGAAAAGAGGAAAAAAAGAGAGAGGGAGAGAGAGAGAGCAATAGGGAACAGGCATCATCTACAGTAAGAGTTGTCATAATAAAACGCTCATGGCTCGGGTTGTGAAAACAAGAACTTTAGGGCAGGTATCTTGAGACCTCTGAGTCTCTCCGTTGGCCCTCTCTTTTCCTTTACTGGTTCATCGGCCAGTCTGTCCCTGCTGTCTTTTTTTCCCTGGCCTCTTGGGGCATACTTATTTCCACAGTAACCTTATCTAGGCCAAGGAGCAATGCTTTGCAACAGTATTAACCTTTTCCACAACACAGCGCTTTGAGAAACAAGCCTTATGCATGAAAGAGGGGGGGGGGGGAATCAGCTGCTGCCAGAATTACCAATTTGTCCCACTAAGACATGCAGAGAGGAGGCAATGGAACCTTCAAGATGTGTTTAGCCTTGTTGGGCTCAAAGGTAGTGAGATTGATATGGTGATTTAGGCTAGGCAGAGGTCAGGCGGTGTGCTGATGACCCTGCAGCAGGACGGCAGCACAGGCTGTGGAGGTCCCAGCTGGCCAGGGTGGGCTGTAATCACAGATTTCACGACTCCCCCGATTACCTCCTCTCCTGCACGTGCTCTCATCCCTCACCCAATACAGAAGATGCTCCACCTGCTTTGTGCTGCAGCCACGCGGCTGGAGATCAGCTCTTTGTTGGTAAGGTGAAAGGAAGGTCTCTTGAAGAGACAGAATGCCTGATGACTCTACTTGCTCTTCATGGCGTTGACCCTCACCACCTTAGCTGAACCCCTTTCCATATTTAAGGCAAAGGTCCCTCCACCAGGGCCTGAGCTTTGTCCCTCTAGGAGCCCCCAAAATCTCCCCTCAGCTCCGAGCGCGGCTCTCCCTGGGGAGCTGACTTGGCCTGGGCAGCGATGGCAGAGCTCAACAGTGGCCCCAGCACCGGCTCCAGCAGCAGCAGCAGTGCGTGTCCCCTCCATCTCATTAATTAGCCAGCGCTTGTGCTCAATCAGATGCAGATCTCCACTTCAATGGGTCACATATCAAAGGCAGGAATCTGTTGGCTGGTTTATTATTCACGGAGAGACCTAGTTATGTCAAGAGCGCCGGGGAGTGCTGGTTGTAGCAGCGGCGGGGGTTGACTGGCGCGGGGAGAATCTCCACCCGCAGAGGGCCTGAAAGATTAAAAAGGGTGGAGGCTGAGACATCCCAGGCGCTCCCCGGAGACCGGCGCTTGTTTCTTCCTCTCTGCATTGTGGCTCGGGTGTTTGCTGCACTCCGGTGTGCTTTTCTGGGTGAACAGATGCGACACTAATACGAGGAAGCTCAGAGGGGAGGAGGGTCGGGTTATTCATAGTCTTCACTCACACAAAGGCAAACCTTCCTCTCCTCCTCTCCTCTCACGTTAAGGACGCTGCTCACCGGGCCCCTCATGCAGGACGCCATGCGTCGACAACGCCGCCACGGAGACCCGTCAGAGCCCGTCTGTCCACGCCAGTTTTTTTTTTTATTTCTGACTTCCTGTGGTGAGGCCACTGGTGCAGCGAGCGCACGATGATTAATTTCACTGAGTAATCTATCTCGCTGATCTCGCTCAATGAGTTTGTGTGTACAAGGTTCTTTTTTTCTTCTCAGTCATATTTTTTTTTTTCCTGAGCAAGGTACAGACTGTGAAGTCAGCAGGACTTGCAGGATACTTTGGATGCCCTCCAGGAAGGGTTGCTCTTGTCGGCTGGAGACACTCTGCCTCAGCCTGGCTTCAATGGGATGGTGTTACAGTACCCCCCATCACCACCCTCACCGGCCACCGCTCGGTCCTCCTACACCCCTAGGCTTGGCAAGCGTTTATCAGAGGAAATGAGGCTGATGGAGCACTGACTGATATAAGCTGATAAACACAAAAATAAAACAGATAGATAGATAGATAGATAGATAGATAGACAGATAGATAGATAGATAGATAGATAGATAGATAGATAGATAGATAGATAGATACATGTAGATAGATACTTTATTGATCCCCAGGGGAAATTCAGGGTCTCAGTAGCATACAGACAACACACACACATTCACTAACAGCAGAAAAAGTAATTAAAAGTGTATAATATAAAAACACAACTAAGCAATAAGGACGGTAGAAGATAAAGAATATACTAAAATACAAATTATACTAACTAACACTTAATCTAAATCAATTCTAAAAACAGTATCCATATAGTGGTGATTAATCAATCAAGAGGCGCTTGCAATGACTGAAGCAGGGACTGAGCCTGTGACCATAATCTTGTGGAAATACACTCTTGGAGAGATCCTCCCAGAAGGGAATCTTTCTCTTGTAGGTGTATCAGGCTGCAACAATTCATTTTATTAAAAAAAAAAAAAATAACAAAAGAATATTGACTATTAGATTAATCGTCAACTATTTTGGTAATCGTTAATCAATTTGTACAATTTTTTTAAGGAACAGCCTCAAACAGTGTCAACATTCTCTGGTCTTACCTCTTTCAACTTTAATATCTTCTGTTTTACTTACTCCTTCATGACAGTAATCAAAACATTTTTTGGGTGTGGACTAAACAAGGCATTTTTTTCACCATTTTATTGATTAAACAACTATTTCATTAATCGATAAAATAGTCAATAGCTTAATCAGCTATCAAAATAATTGTTGTAGCCCTGTAGTTGTGTATTCCGTTTGTACAAGGTGCATTTCCATAGACACATTAACATATTTATTATCCTTGCAGAGACACAAAGGCAGCACAATATTGAATGGCCAGTGTGTGGTCTCAGAGTATTGATCAAGTTTAAGCATTTCCATGTTAACACATGGAATGTCTGAAAACAGCCTCATAGTATTCATGTTATCCTTGGCCCTTGGGGGTCCTAATGAAATTGGTTTTTGTCTCATCTGGAAAGTGCCCCCCATTTTATTCAATTAGCCAAATGCCTGCTGTACTGATCTAAGCCAAAACCGAATAGATTTTCACCAACTGGGTTCCAGTTGGTGGCTATCGTGTTTGGCCAGACTGGAGTTCCCTGATAAAGCAGCTGTCAGTCGCCTGTCAAAATCTGTGCAGGTATTTCCACAGGGGATTCTGGTCCTTCAGCCGTCTTATAAAATTAAACAAATTCATCTTATTAGTCTGCGAGTCTGGCTATTTGATTGCGGACGATTGGATCTGGCTCATTACTGGTGTGGATCATGGTGCCGGCCACGGGGTTGGAACCTCGTTTGAACTCTGAGTGACCTTAATTAAAGATCCGCCTGAAACCGTGAGGTTAGGGGACAAGCTGTAGCTTAATTTATGGTTTGCTGCTCTTGATTTCATGGTCTCATGGTCTCCTCAGATGCAGGGAAAGCAATATATGTGCACTGTTTGGGTTGAATCTGGAAAGCTTAGTGGACGACGCCTTCGGCATTTAACGGTTTAATTTATATACTCTAAATGTATATGTGAAAATGGACCAAGTGCTGACACTGTATCGCATCCTATCTACTACCTTGCGCTACTTGGCTATGTCTATACTGCAGCCAAACCCAACGCTGAGTTTACACCCTTTATGCTTTGCTAAATGGGATTTTCTCTCCGCCGCGGCAGCAGATGTGTTGTGATGATATTGAAGGGCAAAAGGCCACGAGACCGTGCACAGTCTGTCATGTGTGACTTGCTCTTTGGGTCCATCTTGTCGTTCCTCTCAGATTGTTTGTGAGAATTTCCCCCGGAGTGTAGCTGGCAAACAAAGCGAGCTGTTGAAGTGGAGCCCGGTGGAGTAGGGGGACGTGACCCCTCCATGTGATTGAGCGCAAGTGACACGGTATCTACTTTGGGGACCACAGCAATAAAGCTGAACTCGCTCCACTGCGCTGGGATGTAAAAACGCTCTGCCCCGGGGTTGGGATTGGATTTGTTTTTGTTTTGTCGTCCCTACTACTTCATTCCAGCCGACACCTTTATGGGGCAGGACGGAGCGGACCGGGGGGCAGCCTGCGCTTTTCTTCCCCACGTGCAAAAAAAAGAAGAAAAAAGGGTGCGTGGGCGCTCGGCCAAGGCCGCCATTGTTCAAAACAATCATCAGGGCTGATCGCTTTCCTCCCGCATGGCCCTGAGTGAATGCGGCGCTGTGGTGGTGGACCCACTTTTGCCTGCCCTTGAGGAGCCTGAAATAAAATCCACAGCCCTCTATTCCCTGATATATCCCTGTCCCAGCGCTGCGCACCGCGAGGAGGAAACCAGGGCTAATACATCACCACTCCAGCAGGAGCGTCTAGCGTCCTGACTAATTGCTAATCGGGGGAGTCCTTCCCCAACACGGAGGAGAGGGCAGGGGTAGAGATGTCCTCTGGTGGAACATCCTGGCTAAACGAAAGCTAAAC
>NC_055963.1:5596065-5621985 GCF_018492685.1 Alosa sapidissima
GCGTCAGTTCTGGAGCCCCATTGCATAGATGTGATATGACCCAGCCTGTTCTCTTCGCAGGAGACAAGCGCGTCATCAAGCTCCATCTGAAATCCAAAGAGACGGGCAAGAAGTTTGCCAGCGTGGACTTTGTCTTCTACAACTGTAGTGTCCACCAGTCGTAAGTACTTTTCTTTTGTGCCACTTTCTTTTTCTGCAGTCCTGCAGTCTGTAAAGGGTGTGTGTGTGTGTGTGTGTGTGATGCTTAAAGCCTCCTCTGCATGATGGTGTATTTTTAACTGTGTTGTGCTATAAGCTTTTTGCTTAGCTATACAACATTTCATTCTCGGATGAGATCAGCCTCCTGATGTCATCTTCTTAATGAGTTGGAGCATCACTGAGTCCAGGGACATGTTTTACAGGCCTGAGTTATGGTCCTTTTTCCTCAGGAAATCTCAAATCCTCTCTCTTTCTTTCTTTTTCTCTCTCTCTCTCTCTCTCTCTCTCTCTCTCTCTCTTTCTTTCTTTATCTCTCTCTCTCAATCTCTTTTCTCTTTTCATCTCTTCTCTCACTCCGTTGGCTAACCTCTAGCTTTCTTTTTGTTTGTCTGTCTGGCCTCTATCCATCTGTCTTTCTCTCTTCCCATCTCTCCTCTCCCTCTCTCTCCATCTCTCCCTCTCTCTCCATCTCTCTCCATCTCTCTCTCTCTCTCCCTCTCTCTCCATCTCTCTCTCTCTCTCAGGCCTCCTGCCTCCTGTCTCTCTTTTTGTCGTTACGTTCACACTCCCTTTATATCTCTCTTTCCCTCTCTTGTATCCCTCCTTTATATCTCTCTTTCCCTCCCTTGTCTCCCTCCTTTATATCTCTCTTTCCCTCCCTTGTCTCCCTCCTTTATATCTCTCTTTCCCTCCCTTGTATCCCTCCTCTTGTCATTCACTCTCAACAGCCCTTCAATCCCCCTTTTTTTGCTGCTATTCCACTTGCCCCCCCCCCCCTCTGCCGAGCTCGTGTTGCACTTTGAAGGCCTGATGTTCCAGATGTTGCCCCCCCCCCCGGCCCCCACCTCTGCGTTCATTAGGCAGCTTTTGGCTGGGCCCCTGCTCTTTGGATGGCATGCATTTGCATGGCAATATCCCCCTAATTAGCACAGCGCGTCTCTCACATTAAAGCTGGACCTCGAGTGGAGGCCATGTGAAGTGCTCACCTGCAGCTCCCGCATGCTGGCTCCTGTGCAGAGTGAGCGGACGTGTGTGTGTGTGTGTGTGTGTGTGTGTGTGTGTGTATGTGTATGTGTGTATGTGCGCTTGCATGCGTGGGCGTGTGTGTGTGTGTGTGTGTCTGTATGTGTGTGTGTGTGTGTGTGTGTGTGTGTGTGTGCGCGCGCGCGTGTGTATGTGCACTTGCATGCGTGGGCATGTGTGTGTGTGTGTGTGTGTGTGTGTGTGTGTGTGTGTGTGCACATGTGTGAGTAGGAGGACAAGAAGGAGGACAGCTTTCATCACTGTCAGCCAGTTTCCACATATCTGTCTCTGTCTGTGTGTGTGTGTGTGTGTGTGTGTGTGTGTGTGTTGGTGTGTAAAGCTTGCCTGCCTGAGCACATTTGTATGGTTAGTGCTGTTCCAACATTGTTTTCAGGTCCATTACAGTTTGACTCTAGACAGTAATTAGAATGCATAGCCTATATTCTGTAATTTATTCTGTATTCAAATTAATTTAATAACAGATTCACCAGTGCATATGTGTGTGTGTGATACACCAGTGCATATGTGTGTGTGTGTGATACGCTGGTAACTTATAGGCTGGTTGTGTGCCATCTGTTGATTGGCCAGGGGTTCTCCCTCCTTACCTGCTTTCTCATATCCACCCTGCGACCTCCCGGTGATCTGAGTGTGTGTGAGGGGGGCAGCGTGCCTCTCTATAGCAAGGGAAAAGGAGATCATGTGGTGGGGGAGGGGTGTGTGTGTGAAGCGGGGATGCCCACTTGGCAAGGCAAATTACCCTGCTGGCTATTTACATGCACAGTAACAATATTAGAGTTTTGCATGAGAAAGGATGGTTGGAATAGCTTAATCGAGCGTACGAGGGCCTCCAAATGCATTCTTAACGACAACAGCATGGAGGAGGAGAGGGAGCAGAGGGAGCATGGTGGTGGAGAGGGAGAGAGGGGGATAGAGAGATGGGGAGAGAGAGAGAGAGACATGGAGAGAGAAACGGGGAGAGAGGGCAGTCAGACAAAGAAGCGAGTGTGAGAGATTGTGCCCATTGTGCTGGGGATAATACGCTCACGGGAGCCAAAGGTTAGCGCCTCGCCTGAGCCTCACCACTGACCACATTTAAATATGAAAGGAACGAGCGAACACCCGCGTGGGCCGGACAGACCGATGTCCGCCCCCTGAAAAAGTAGCCCTCTCCCAGCGGGCCGGACCCCAGGCCACCGTGAGCGCGGACAACGAGCGCTTGGCGCGGCGTGGCAGGATGGGGTCAGGGACGTCCCCAAAGCACAGCAACAGCTGGGCCGCTTTATGGCTTTTGTGATTGTGCAAACTGGTTTCCGCACATTTCCCAATTTGTTCCAATCTGTCGTCAAGTCTGATGTGAAGTGGTCATTGTGCTCTTGTCAGTGCTGATTTCAACAGTTGGAAAAACGAAAGGCATGAGAATGACTTCACCTGGCCGTTATAAAGGCAATATGCATATGGCTTTTCACAGCCTACAGTCTTGGCTGTGTGTGTGTGTGTGTGTGTGTGTGGCAGTGTGTAATGTAAGTTCTCAGATTGTGTGTGTGCGTGAGTGTATTGCTTTTGTTGTTCATGTAGTGTTACAATACGAGGCCCCACACTCAGTAGAAAACAGGTGTCAATAGGGCAGCTCCCTTGTGATGTGAACCTCTTAAGGCGATCAATAGTCAGCTAGCCTTGGAGAGGGAGGCCTGTTTCTGATCGAGTCCAACAGCAGGTTATCAACACAGATGAAATCCAGACTCGCTATTACAAACACATCAATCAAACAGAAACTGTAGTCTCCAAAGAACAATCTTAACTCATATCACACACTTAACATATTCAGAACACCATGTAGACTATGAATTTAAATGATATATTATGTTTATAATACATTAAAGGTGTCAATATCTTCATTTTGTTAAGAGGTATTTGAGGGAATGAGAAGTCCTTGAGTTCCTTTTGCTTAAATGATTACTCTTCATTATATCTTAGAGTAAATGAAAACTGCTGCAACTCTAAGTCAAAAGCAAACGAAATTCCATTGTACAAGCTATGAGGATTTCAGAAGCGAACGCACTGATCTGTGCACAATGTGTCTTACGGTTAATAGACAGTGTTGGCTGAAGTATTTGGCATGGCAAATCATCCCATATCCTTTTTAACTGTAAGTACAGGCAGCTAATTCATATACATTGAAGCATTTCAAGCTTAGGAAGGATGGGTGGGTGGTGGAGCACCTTATCTTCCTCTCACAGCTTATGTCAATGCAGGGCCTTTAATATCTGGCCCAGGCACAGGGGCTGGGTGAGGGCCTTTAATATCTGCCCCAGGCACAGGGGCTGGGTGAAGGCCTTTAATATCTGCCCCAGGGGCTGGGTGAAGGCCTTTAATATCTGCCCCAGGGGCTGGGTGAGGGCCCTTAATATCTGCCCCAGGCACAGGGGCTGGGTGAGGGCCTTTAATATCTGCCCCAGGGGCTGGGTGAGGGCCTTTAATATCTGCCCCAGGCACAGGGGCTGGGTGAGGGCCTTTAATATCTGCCCCAGGCACAGGGGCTGGGTGAAGGCCTTTAATATCTGCCCCAGGGGCTGGGTGAGGGCCTTTAATATCTGCCCCAGGGGCTGGGTGAGGGCCTTTAATATCTGGCCCAGGCACAGGGGCTGGTTGAGGGCCCCTTTTTCTTGTGCAGTCGTGTCAGTGTCCGGCGGCGCGGCGGAGAGCCGTGCTTTGTGAGGCTCCCAGTGACCGTTGTCTGTGGACGCCTGGTGCTCCCCCTCTCTGACCCTGCCAAAGACGAGCACCCCTGGGGTGCCCCGGGCTCTGCAGCAGTGACAGGTCAGAGCATCTTTGAGATATTTTCCTGAGTCATGTCACAGGATTTGCCAGTCAAATGAGGGTGATGTGTGCGGAGCTTGACACGTCCTTCAGGAAAGATGTGTTTCTGGGATTGCCAGAAGGATTGCCTTTTGGGATTGCCAGAAGGATTGCCTTTTTTGGAGAAGAAAAACTAACTTCTTCCCTTCTTTTCTTTTTTTAATGAAAGTTCTCAACAGTACTTTTTGTCAGTTCTAGGCCATGCTCTTCATCATGGTTTATTCATACTGAAGCGTATTCATCTCTTGCTTTGTCATATGATTTGCCAGCCACCACTATTTTTTCATGTGCTACATAAATCACGTAGCCAACCTAGCATTTTTTACCTGGCCCACATATCTGGGTGCTGAGAGCACACAACTCCATCTTCTTTAGACTGGATAAAGGTTGAGTCCCTTATTTACTCCATCACATGTCCAATTAGACGGCTGTCCGTGACCTTCAGGGTCCAGCTGCATTCTAATGCTGACTGGAAATGATTGTTGAATGACTTAATTGGACAAATCACCAACGTAATTGATCCAAATGAGTTTGGTCCCTGGTTTCGAGGGCCTCAAGTGTTTTGGTACAGATAATGTGTCTCCTTGAATGTTTCTGTGAATACAGTGATGATGAAATGTCACTGTCTTGTGTTTCTTAGTTCTTTCTTAATTTCTTAGTCTTTTCATTGAATACAGAAGAAAATTTAGCCAATTATCTTTTTCATTTTTTTTTTGTTGTGTTTTTGTTATAGATATTCTTGAATTTTCAAGAATGAAATTTCAAGTTCATGTTTTAATTTGTTGTGTATTGTCTCTGGGGTCGGGCTGTGTGAGTTGTTGTCTAGTCATTGTCTGGGTCTCCTTTGCTTGAAAAATATCACTGCTTGGTCTCTAGTGTTGAATGGCTCTGTGACTGAGATTACTCCTTGAATCATCCTCTCCCTTGAACTCTTCTCCCCAATCATATCCTTGTCTCCGCTCTTTTCTCTTCTTCGTGAACTTCTCAGTTCTTCGGCTCATTCCTCTCTTCTCTTTAACTTCTGCTCTTCATTTCTTCCACCTCAATTTCTCCTTCTTTCTCTCCCCGCTTCTCTGAACTCTTTCTCCCTTTGCTTTTTTAATAAGTATGAGATGGTGAGCAGTCCCTCGCCCCAGTGCTCTTTGATCTCCCCCACTTCCTCCCACACAACGCTGCCTCTAAATCACCAGTGGAAAGCCTCATCAATACATGAGAGAAGCACGAATAGAGAAGCATGATGAGCCTTAAAAAATCTCCAGGCTTCATTTAAAACTCCAAAAAGATGTGTGTGTCTTGAACTCTCCCCTCCCCCCCTCTCTCTCCCTGTGCAGGTGTCTCTCGTGTGTCAACGGCTCCTTCCCGTGCCACTGGTGCAAGTACCGGCACATGTGCACCCACAACGCCAACGACTGCTCCTTCCAGGAGGGCCGGGTCAACATGTCCGAGGTCAGTAGCCCTGACGGAAGCGCTTGGGTGCCTTACAGAGTGCTATGGACCCTTTCAACAATCAAAACAAAAACAATGCCTGAACGTTCTATTTGGGCCCCAATCTACTTCCTCTGCATTAAGATAACATGTGGAATGTTAAAAAGGAAGCCTTGTGGGGCCAACTAGTATGCTGATAATGGAACTCTCTTGAAAGGGTCCATAGAAATGTGTTGCCTTTGTGGTTGTTGTTGTAAGATGTTGGTCATGGATGTTACACACTACTTATGTGGAGTTCAATTCACACACACACGCACAAACACAAACATTTGCATCCTCTTAACCCACACTCAAATAAAAACTCAGCAGAAAATCAAGTCCTTGCACATATGCAGAAATACACACACAGTCCCACACACCCAAACAGATACAAACAATTTCCCACCATGCACATGTAAATAACAACTCAACACACACACACACACACAAATACAATGTGTGCACTTAAACACACACACACACGGCCCAATGTATATACACAATTAATCCTGGTCCTCTTGGCTTCCCGCCGTGGCTCTGCCATTGAGCTTTGTGTAGAGTGTATGGCAGCGCGCGCTCTGCAGCAGCTGCTGAAATAGAAAGAGCAGTGGATTTATGCGCTTATAAACAGCACTGGCTGAATGACTATGCAAATTGTATCGTGTTGTACATTTCCAAATGCTACATTTGCATAAAAACCAATATCAATCACATCTCCTGCTCTCTCTCTTTTTCTCTCTCTCTCTTTCTCTCTCTCTCTTTCTCTCTCTCTCTCTCTCTGTCTCTGTCTCTCTCTCTCTCTCGCTCTCTCTCTCTCTCTCTCGCACGCTCTCTCTCCCTCTCTCTCTCCCTCCCTCTCTCGCTTGTGCACATGGACTGTCTACCAGTGGAATGCCAAGTGAGTGCTCCATGGGTATTGGAGCGTGTGGTTTACTCATCGGCATAAACTTCCTTGACTGTAAACACACACACGCACGTACACACTCAAATGCACGCACACACACACACACACACAAACACTGTGTTCACTGATGTATGAATCTTTACATACACAATTACCATAGTCGTGTAAGCACGGCTTTTTCAACAGGTTGACAACCCATTTCCCCCTGCGCCAAGAAATGTGTGCCTATGTGCAGACACATTCATGCGCACAAACACACACACAATATTGTGCCCACACCAAAGTGCGCTCATTTCCTGTGTGTCGTGCGCCCAGAGTGATAAACAGACATCCACAAACACCACCCCCAACACTCTCCCCGCTTCAAATGTCTCCAAATCTCATTTTCTGGAAGAGGGAAGAAGCTCCGGATAGCAATTGCGGGTCCGTGTCGAGCAGCTCGCGTTCCCTTAACTCTGCCGTTAGTCTCTGCTGTCCGCTCCGAGCCCCCAGCCTGCTGGATGTGTACACGTGTTCACCAGCGTCGGCCGCTCGCCCTTATCTCCCCACCGCCTGCACACCTTCCTCTTCCCCAGCACGCCCGCCGCGCCGTCGCGCTTTATTTAGGATATTAATTGGTCATGAGGTATCCTACCTCAATCCAATTATGACCGGCGCTTTTATCTGGCCGCGCCGTACACCGAGCCGACGTCGAGCCCCGCACGCTCCTTCCCCTGCCTCAGAGAGGAAATGACATGGATTAGCAGTTTCTATCTACACCCCCACCCCCCCCCCCCCAACACACACACACACACACACACACACACACACACACACACACACACACACACATGCACAAACACATTCACAGCACAGAACCCATGACATGCTGCCTGCAAAGCAGCCTGGGTATAAAACCCTAGGCCTGTGTCTAATCAGGGGGAGCCCATTTGGCCCACGCAGAAGGGTATTGTTAGAGACATGGAGGGCATGGGGCTCCACTGAGAAGAAGGGTGTTTGTGTGTGTGTGTTTGGAAAGGAGGGACAAGGCTAAGGCTTCTAGTAGAGCCACTTCCATTGATTACTGTGGAAGCTAATTGTTGCAGGCAGCATTCGCTCGGCGATTGGAACACTTGAGTTACATGCCCGGCATAGCCCCACTTTCAGTGACGTCGCATTGTAGAAGCTCATCTTAGGGGATATGGAAAGTCTTCCTTCACACATATCATGTGCTACTTTAGGATCCTCTCAAGGTGACCCAGTTATCTTATTCTCAGCCTCTTGTTCAGTAATAGTCCCAACTGTTGATATGTCAGTGTGTCCCTCAGTGTGGGACCGTAGATTAAAATCCCAACTGCACCCACTTTCACTATTCTGGACTGGGACTTAGCATAATGTCCCATTTGGCAAAGAGCTGTCAGATTACTGTGCTAGGTTGAATAGAATAAGACAGGTCTTAGAGGAGTAGGTGAAGGGAAAAAAGATAATTTTGAGAAGACATTTTGCATGTTTAATGAGAAAGGAAAATGGACCAGCCATTTCTTAATGCCTCTAAGTCACACACGATCACTAAGTATCTTTTTAACGGTCAAAACACAGTGCAAAAGTGCACAACCCTTTTGCTACAAAATATAATGAGCAACATTTGCTAATCAAGTGTATATAAATCAAAATCCTGCATGACAGCGGATAAACAGCAGCACACATTAAATCTGACCAGGCGTAAAATTGCTTGTGTAAGCTGCACTTGAGAAGCTCATAAGACGAAATAAACAAAAGAAACAAAGAAATGCGCAAACAACAGAATGTGACCAGAACACTTGCCGGGTCAGCTAAACCAGCGCAGGCTTTAATGGCCAGATGTATAATGGTGTTTAACAAATGCGTGGCCCTGGCCTCCACTGGCTGTGTGACCAGTCAGACGTGTTAAAACATCACCACCACCACAGAAGAACACAGAGATGCTATACTGAGTACCCCTGCCCCAGGATATGTCATAGTGCAAATGGACATTTCTGCCAAAGACATGCAAGACATTCACATATACATGATTCCTGCCCTTCATTTCTTTCTGGCACACTGGAGCAAAGGTTGATTTATTTTTCCTTCTTCTTTGTCTTTCGATCTGCTTTATTCCAGTGGAACGGAATAAAGAAATATACATGAATGGGGGGAAAAATGGGTTCCTTAATCTCCCCTGTCATGTATTTCAGTGTACTTGGGTTTGTTTAGAACATGATGAAAAGGAGATTTGTGGAGTAATGAGCAACCCTTAATTTGACTCTAGTTATTGGAGCATTCCGCTGGGAGCAGCGCTGGTGTGTATAAATAAGTTATGAGCTGCTATCTCCCCCCAAAGAGCAGCAGCGCAGCTCCTCTCCGCGGCTCCCTGGGGTTCGGCCCGGCTTACACACACACTTATCAATACTCATTTGTGTGCCCCGCAAAGCTTGCAAATGCACAGGGTTATGCCGACTTGTTAAAGGCAGGAGCGTGGGGTGCAGGAAGATGTCTGAGTGGTTGTGTAACATCTGCAGAGGTACAGTATGAAGCATGAGACCAAGACACGGCTGTCGTATAGGTGTGCGTGTGTATGCAGTATGTGCACAGTATGTGTGTATGCGTGTGTATATGCAGTATATGTACATATGCACACACACTATGGATTTGTCAGAATCTGTAATGACTGCGCGTTGGCAGCATGTGAAAAAGTATGTCAGTGTGTGTGTGTGTGTGTGTGTCTCAGATATGTGTGAATGCTCTTTGGCTATGATTTTTTTTTCCTCCACCCATTTAGTTTCCCCCACTTTCCTGCCTGACCCAGTTTTGGCTCTAACATAAAATGTGGCCTCTTAGAAATTCGACAATTGCTGCGTGGCGTTTCCCATCTCGTCTGAGCGCGTGCGGTTCCTGCCAGCGCTCCTCCAGAAGACGCTGGGCTTTTGCTTCAGTCGGGCCCGCTTACTTTCCCTCTGATTTACCATCTGTCGCATCTGACTGTCAGGTGCCCCCCCCCCCCCCCCCCCCCCCCCATCATATCCGAGAGTAGGGCTCCAGTAAATACATACTGCCCACCCTACCCCACCCCATAAAAACCCCACCCTACCCCACCCCTGCGCTCCTCGTGATGAAAACTGTGCTGCGCTGTGCTGTGCTGCGCTGCAAGTGGCCGAGCAAAGGCACTTTGGAGCGCCAGCGTTTGGAACGGCAGTCTGCTTCGCCGTGCCAAGATCTGCGGGCCACGTGCAACCTTGGCTGCGCCGCTCTCCCCAGCAACGATGCCTGTGCTGCTGCCAGCTTCTCCCACCAAGATGCGTGGCCCTCGGGAGACCGACAGTGTGAACTTCCCCTCATACCTTCCCCCGTCATTAATAATAGCGTTAATTACGAAAATGCAGGGACCACACCTTCCACTTCTCATTTGCTCTGATTCATTTATTCATTGCTTTATTTATTTATGATCGACCAACCCGAGAGTCGAGTGTATTCATTGTATGAGAGCGGCGTGGGCCTCTCACTCTCCTGGCGTGGTGGTAAAGTGGTGTGATGGTATCGGTGGCTGCATCCGACCTTCAGCTTTCATTATTCAAAGTGTATTAAATCCTAATTTCCAAATGCCTCCGCGTCTGTCCAGCTAATCGGAGGGGACTGGGGGAAGAATCGTGCTGCCGAGGAGGAGGAGGAGGAGGTGTGTGTGTGTGCGCTGGCGGTCACAGACTAATTCCTGGGCCTCACCCAAAAGACGCATGTGTGCTGCGTGCCTTGAGCCACCTCCGTCCACCCCTGCCACGTCATCTGCTTCTCCAGCCTGGTCTCATATCCCTGACGGAGGAGAGCCAGAGCCCGGGACGTGGGCTGCGGGCTGCAGGCGAGCGCAGTGGAGGCGTGGGATTAGGACAGCGTGGGATTAGGACGCCGCTGGCTCTCTGTTGATGCACTTATTCAGGACTTACTCAGCAGCATGTTTCAGAGAGCCCAGCTCAACATTCTCATTAAAGTAGCAGAAATGCACTTTTTCTGTCTGGGGTTAGGGTATGCAAAACAAACATTGCTTTCACACTGTTTTCTGGTTGAAGACCTTGCAGAGCGAGGCAAAAAAAAAAAAACAGTATTTGCTCGGAATTGAATGGACTACAGTTTTGCTGGGGTTTCCAACTGGCTTTGAGCAAGCCACCTTTCCTCTGAAACCTTAGAGGTATCATGAATTTTACTTTAATTATTTGTTGCCACTGGATACTTCAGAAGCCTCTCCTGGTTGGAAGTGTCCTTTATTAAAGCCTGAGTTCCTCTGAGATGGCCCAGCCCATCGGCTCCGGTTGCTCAGCTCCAGCTAGTCAACAAGCTGAAGATCACTTCATTAGATGGCAAGGCTCTCCCTCAGCTGCTCCACCACAGAACGCTGCCAGAAGTCATTACTTTGAAACACCCTTCCATGCTGAATTGACATGATGCAAATTTTACGGTCGGTTATGGTTGTACCAGCCAATTAATAAGAATGAAGAGGAATGGTTATCATGCCAAGATAGCTCAAATTTAAGGGAGAAAAATACCATGAGCTTAATGTAAATTTGCAACATATCATTTTGTCTTGTGAGTGTGAATGCATTAATTTGAGTCTTTGCTTGTTCCGATGTTAAGAAGAAATATGTAGTTATTTTAAGCCTGGCATGTGCTGTGAAGATTTGCTTATATCCACTGAAATGCTGTGCATGCACATATGAATTGTGCTGAAGTTTTGGTCCAAGAGAGATATAAGACGCGAGTCATGCAGAGGAAATACAAAACGTTCGTGCTGAACAAAACAAGAGTATTGCCTTGGCAACCATTCTAATTAACTGGCTTTGTGGCACTATTGAACTCTTGTACAGAATTGTCAAGAGGGTTGGCTTTCTGTTGACGGATGTGAAACAATTCCGTCGCCGATTCATCCACCGCCCCCCACACCTCACCATCCACCCCCCACCCCACCCCACGCCACACCCCCCTCCTCCAGCGTTCTACACACACTCCTCAGAACCTGTCAGACGGAGCGTGCTTTGCTGAAGTTCCGTTGGGATAAATATTGGCTTTTTGTGAAAGCCTTCAAATCTCTGAGTGAGGTCACACCAGAGTCCCTGTGTCTCCTCGGAGGGATGCAGTCATCACATGACTCTCCTAGTCCTCTTCATCTCTCCCCTGCATGCCTGCCATTGTTGTCATGGCTGCAGGGTGCTTAGTGGCACTGTTTCCTCTCTCTCTCTCTCTGTCTCTCTCTCTCTCTCTCTCTCTCTCTCTCTCTCTCTCTCTCTTTCTCTCTCCCTCTCTCCCTCCCTCCCTCGCTCTCTATCTCTCTCTCTCTCTCTCTCTCTCTCTCTCTCTCTCTCTCTCTTTCTCTCTCCCTCTCTCCCTCCCTCCCTCGCTCTCTCTCTCCCTCCCTCCCTCTCTCTCTCTCTCTCTCTCTCTCTCTCTCCCTCTCTCCCTCTCTCTCTCTTTCTTCCCGGCACCTGGCGCGTCCAGTGGCTAATCCATAAGGCCACTCACGAGGTCATCTCTGGCCGCAATCAGCCGAGCGTCACCTCTCCTGCTGTCGCTCAGGGAGGCACCCATCCGTCAAAGCTCCCCTGTCGCTCCTGAGTGACACCTCATCCTTCATTTTAGTACGGCACGGGGGTCCGACAGGGGAGCGGCCAGTGGGTCACACAAGCACCATATCAGCACCTATGGCATTACATCATATCAGCCCCATGTGATCTCAGTGGAAGTGAGCCAGTCAGAAACAGACACACACACAAACACACACACACATACACACATACACACATACACACACACACACACACACACACACACACACACACACACACACCAGTAAATTCCAAGAGAAAAAATTTCATTTCCCCTAAACTCCATGAGCCTAATTCTGTCATGAATGAGAATGTGTGTGCTTCATCCAGGATTGGGTATAAGCCTCAGATTTCCCAGAGGCCGCTCCAAAATCTCGCGTTTGTCTCTTTTCTAAAATTACTCGAGCAGTCGAGAAGAGATTTTTTGGGGGCTATCATCCCATCAGGAAAAATACTGTAGACAATTTGCTTAAGAGAGGGTGGTTTATTAAAACCACTGGGGCTGGCATAGCTCAGTGTGTGGGCTGCGCCGACTGGCCGACTGGCTGGCTGGCTGGCTGGCGTCTGAGCTGCTCTCCACTGCTTGTTGTTGGAGGAGCCTTGCAGCGTGAGGGAACATAGCTGGAGGCCTCCTTTCAGCTAAACACACACTGGTCTGCTGAGGCACAGCTGGCAGCTCATGCAGTACGAGAAGCCCAGAGAACGCCAGCACACCAAACGCCAGGAAAAAAGCTCCTCAGGATGGCTGTCTGCAGCTCCTTTTAGCTTTCTGCGAGCAACCTGTTTACTTTTTTGTTTGTGTTTGTTTGTGCTTGTCTGGTGTTTCACTAAAGGCAGGAGTAGACACCCCCCTGGCCAAGAGGACTGTTTTGTTTCTCATGGGCTTGCTGTGTGTGTGTGTGTACGTGTATGTGTGCGTGCACGGGCGCAATGCGCACGGGTGCATGTGTGTGCAATCGCACTCAGCTGATTGGCCCATGGTGAATAGGCTGGATGACTTCCGCTCTGTGTCAGTCATAGAGGAGACCTCTGAACACTGTGTCTGTGTCTGACTCACTGCACCCAGGGAAAACACCAGGCACTAACCCACAGCCCCAGCTCTCTCTCTCTCTCTCTCTCTCTCTCTCTCTCTCTCTCTCTCTCTCTCTCTCTCTCTCTCTCTCTCTCTCTCTCTCTCAAAGAAAATGAGTGAAAGAATGGGAAACGAAAATAAAGGCAAACACTTCAAAGAATCCCCCTGGTCTTCCGTCGCTCTATTGTACTTGTGATATCTGATCTGCACTTTCCGCTCTGTTTTGACACCTTCCTCGGCGGCTAATGAAATGGTTTCCAGGCGATCGCGCGCTTCATTTCTGCCTTGGTGCTGCCCCCCCCTATTCCTGCAGATCCTAGCAGGGCTAGCAGGGCTGAGGTGGTTCTGGGTGGAGTGGCAGGCTGTGGTGTGGGCCTCGGTGGCTGCACGGCTGCAGGATGTGGCTCTGGGGCGTTCTCTGACATGCCGCAGTGAGAGGACTTCATGTAGTTTGTTGTCACAGCTGAGGCCCAGCGGACTGGCACTCAGACAGGGGGCTGTAACCTCACACAGTTTTGGTCAGACCTACTAAAGCCCTGCGCACATTTCAGCATTTACCAACCAAAAATATTGATGTTCTTTCTCTCTTGAAGTCACGGTGGTAATGGACTTGATGATTAGCCTTCCTCATCACCCTGTGCTAATGAGTGAAGTTTTGGTAAGTTGTAACACACAACTTTTTATAATTTTGAAACGATTCTTCTCCTTTTTACTTGGGAATACACACTACACACTCACATACTACTACACACACACACACACACACACACACACACACACACACACACACACACACACACACACACAAACCTTGGCCTCACCTTGCATTGAGTATTCATTAATTTCTCTCTCCTGTCCCTCCGACTCTTCTTTGAAAGTCAAGCTCTATCAGGAGCTGGAAGCGCTTCATTAACCGTTTTGTTTATAGCTTTTCTGCCACCTCCTGTGTGCAGTGAATGTCTAAATGAATGGCAGCGGCACCGGCGGATTGCCACTATCACCCATTCAGCTGCTCAAGAGAGGAACTGATACCCCCCCTCTCTGTTTGCGGAAGGGGGGAGTGGGGGCGGGAGTAGCTCTGGCCCAATGGATTTCTCTCTTGTGTGTTTGCTACTGATAGCAGCGTGCTCAAGACTCGCCATCCCATTGCATTCAAAAGCTTCTCCTATTCTAGTTGCCTTACCTTTCCCTTCTACTAGTTTTCAATGGTTTGTCTTGGGAGAACCAACGGGATAATCCTTTTTCAGTCAATTTTTTTCTAATAAAATAACTTTTTTTGAACAACACATTTTGATTAGCTCCAACCATCCTGAAGACACCCCTCAATGTTATGACTTGTCACCTCACAGTTCCCAAAGAAAAGGCTTCAATGGTCCTGACCTCATTAGAGGGTTTGATATCAGTTGAGAACACACTCTGTCCCTGCTCAAGCTTTCATTATTTTTGTTTACTTTGAGCCAATTTTCATGAGTGTGTGTGTGTTGGTGGTAGGGGGTGGGTGGCAGACGAACACAAACAGAGCCAAGCCTAGCCAAGCCTAGCCCACCACACACACTCCTTCACCAGAGCCAAGCCTAGCCCACCACACACACTTCTCACCATAGCCAAGCCTAGCCCACCACACACACTCCTCACCAGAGCCAAGCCCACCACACACACTCCTCACCATAGCCAAGAATAGCCCACAACAGACACTCCTCGCCAGAGCCAAGCCCAGCCCACCACACACACTCCTCACCAGAGCCAAGCCTAGCCCACCACACACACTCCTTACCAGAGCCTAGCCTAGCCCACCACACACACTCCTCACCAGAGCCAAGCCCACCACACACACTCCTCACCAGAGCCAGGCGCAGACATCTACTGCAGACCACACTGGAAGACTACTGTAGACTTTCATGTGGATATTGATGTTACACTTAAAATTATAGCATTTAACTGCCACCGGCTGAGAAGAAATTGATTGCGGTTTTTTTCCCTGTTATTTATCACTTGCATTAAAAGTCTGAACAGATTCCATCACCAAGTGTAAAATGGGATTGGAAGCCAAATTAAGGTGATGGCAACTGATGACACTTCCCTCCAAATCCCATTATTGCTCTGAGCTATTTAAATGTGTTTGTCAAATGACTACCCGTGGAGGATATTAGTGTTTGATATACGCACCAATAATATTTCATTGGAATACATTTAAATTTCAAAAGATACTGTATGTTGGTAGAAAGGTCCCAACAATTGGTTACTTCCTATTGTTGCACCAGAACATATTTTGCTCCAAATACATATTTGAGTGCTGGTTCTACTGTAAGCAGTCTTTTGAAGAATACTTCTCATCTAATTTATAATTCTTTTGTGAAGACTACTAGCACCTGTGTTCAGCTGACCTTGTGATGCACCAGAAGTGGCATCATGCATCTGCCAGTCTGTCATAAGCACATGCAACTCTCTTTTCCTTTTTAACTTGACTTCCTGTCTCTTCCCCTTGCCTCTGTTTGACACGTCTGGCCCGCTCCCTCGTTAACAGCACCTCATCATTCCCCTTAACGTTCCTCCCACTCCTCCTTCTCAACTTTCCTTTGAATTTCCTCTTCTCCTTTTAGAGTTGATCACCCTGCCACCTTTTATCTCCTCTCTGATGACTTCAGGATGAGTCAGCTCTCTTATTAGGTGACTGAGCTCAAATATCTCTTTTTTCCTCTCCTCCCTCCCTCTCTCTCTCTCCCTTCTTTCACACCTGTCAGGAGTGTCCTCAGATCCTGCCCTCCACGCAGATCTACATTCCGGTGGGGGTGATGAAGCCCATCACGCTGCTAGCCCGGAACCTTCCGCAGCCGCAGTCGGGTCAGCGCAACTACGAGTGCATCTTCCACATCCAGGGCTCGGTGTACAGCGTCACGGCTCTGCGCTTCAACAGCACCAGCATCCAGTGCCAGAAGACCACGGTGAGTCATCCCCATCTGCCGCTCCGCACGCACGCACGCACGCACACACACACACATATGCGCACACACGCAAACACACGCAGACACACGCACGCACGCACACACACACACACACACACACACACACAGACACACACATATGCGCACACACGCAAACACACGCAGACACACACACACACGCACACACGCACACACGCAGACACACACACACACACACACACACACACACACACACACACACACACGCAGACGCAGACACACACACACGCAGACACACACACGCAGACACACACACGCAGACACACACACACACACACACACACATACACGCAGACACACGCAGACGCAGACACACACGCAGACACATGCAGACACACACACACAAATGCACACACACACACACACACACGCACACACACGCGCACACACACACTTACTCTCACACACACACACACACACACACACACACACACACACAGCAGCTGCAATACTTAGATAGCTTTAGTTGTGCACACACCAGGAGGCTTTAGTGTGATCTCATTTGTTTACATTGCGCCACACTTGTTGTTCATTTTAATGCCTTTCATTTTGTTAATTCCTGAATTAGCATTTTGCCTGTGTTGGTTTCTTCTCTTCTCTCAGTATTGAGAACTTTTTCTTTTGCATGTTTCTTCGTGCTGTACACCAGCCTTGTTGAGTATTCCCACCATTTCTGCAACTCAGGACCACACGGCTCTCCTTTCATTCCCTGGCTGTCTTCCGAGATAGGGCGCCCGCTTTGACAGAATGCATTAGATGTCTTTGAAATATTGTACAGTATGCTTCAGAAATAATGTTCTGTTGTGGAGTGGGGAGAGCAGGGGAGATGCAGAGAGAGTGGAACGGGCGGAGAGCCTGCTCGCCATCAAACCCCAGAAGGAGTGGGAGAAGCAGGCCATTTTTCAAGCGTTTAGAAGGGCTAAGAAAGACAGATGAACAGACAATGACAAAGGAAGGAAGTGTAGTCAAGGAAATAAAAGAAGGAGAAAGAGAGATAAAAATGAGTCCTTACAAGGGTCCTTCGGGTGAATATGATGAGTGCAATGCAGCTCTTAATTCTAAATGTTTAGTAAACCTACATACTTTATGATTGGTCAAAAGTGTGGAGATACATGCTTTATGATTGGTCAAAAGTGTGTGGGTATTGTAGGCAGCTGTTTGTCTCCTCCATCTTTTTAGGTTTACGTCACTGACCTAAATGTAAACTATGCCTAAGAATGTCCCATCTATGTGCTAATAATAAAGGTATTGGTCTCCTGGAACCAGGCATATATCTGGCTGCCCTCATGAGGGGCATTTGTTAAAATGTGATTGGGAACGTTCAGGGTGTTACTTGCGTTCAGAACATTCCAGATCTGCATGATGACTTTAAAGGGGGAGCTCAAATTAGCGGAGCCGAGGCAGAGGTGAGGGGTGAGGTTTGGGAGGGAAGCCAGACTTGTTTGCCTAGCCTCATTACCTAACGTTGAATTCATACTGCAAGGTCCCGTTTGTCTTTACAAGAGTTCAAAATTAGTCATTTTAAAATGTTCTGCAGTGAAAGTCCTTGCTCAACCTGTTTGTCTAGCACAGCAGGAGTTTGCTTGGGTTTCTTGGCCAGCTTAGAGAAGGCTATGTGAGTGCAGACCTGAGGGAGAAGCCAGGCTCATGAACAGGCTGTGGAGGACCGCTAGTCATTACCGCCCGAGAGTGGCAGCCGTGCATTTGACAGCGCCATGACACTTGACTGCGCTTCCACATTGATGGCCATTATAGGAAGCTCTTTTTGCTCTCTCTCTCTCCTCCTCGCTCCTCTCTCCTCATCCTCCTCTTCTTGTCTGGGTTCGCTCTCTCGCGCCTGTTCTCTCAGCCGGGCTCTTGCAGCATCTCCTTGCGCGTCTGAAGGAGAGCTAATTACGCCAGTAAGCGCGCGGAGAGCTGTCTGGCTAAAGAGGCCTTTATTGACTGTTTGCTGTCGGAGCCGTTTCCAATCAACAGCGCTTTTTAGCTTCTGGTGGAGAGCGTGGGGGGGGGGGAGGGCTGCTCTCACCGCTGAGACTTTTGGTCCTCATGCGCTCTCATCACGCAGAGCGCCTGGGAGTGACACTAACTTCCAGAGTCAGGCGAAGCGTCTCCAATGTGGAGGGTGTCACTTCTTGTCTGTGTGTGGCACAGGCAGTCTGCTTGGGCAGCTCTGGTTAGCATGAGAGCATCTCCACACACACACATTAGCAGCCTTCCCTGAACGTTACGCTAACATTCCCACGAAAGCATGCGCATCTGCCGTCTCCTTTTCCTATTTTGCTGGTGTGTGTGCAGATGTGTGTGTGTGTGTAAGCATGTATGTTTGCCATATATGGGCTTGAGCATCCCGGTTTTCGTCTCATCGCTGGACGTCATTGGTCTGCCCCTCGAGCATCTTGTTCAGGAGTCCTCCACTGCAGGAGCTGAGACCAGCTTGTCAGTTTTAATATGAAATGGCAATTACAGCCATGTTAATTTTCACACTGCAATTATGCCATTAAACGGACAGCAATTACGAGTTACTTAACGGCCCGTGGTTTTAGCAGGAGTACAGCGTGTCCCTGCCTCAGATTATCATTAAAGGAAGCAGGGGCGCATTTACTCTGACACGGGGGTGGCTGCAGACAAAAAGATTGGGCTGTTTTTTTAAAGCTCATCTGCATGCCCTCCTGCATTAATTGTCCTGGCCTGTCAGACGTCCTAGGGCCGAGTTGAGCAGAGCCAAGAGCAGCCATTACTGCGCCATCCCACTGTCTTGGCCGCCATATTTTATCGGCTGTTGTTTGGGCCTTGTCGGAACTAAAACTTGATAGTGTTAGACTGACATTGATCACTTTCTCTCTCTCTCTCTCTCTTTCTTTCTCTCTCTCTCTCAGACACACACCCACACACTCACAGGCACTGGGCTGAAAAAAAGGCAGATTGGGGAGTTAATAAAACATGAATGCATGTCCGCGGAGGAGAGGCAGATAGTCTCGGACAGATCGATCGGGTAAACAAGAGATTGGTAGTGATGAAGTGTGGCACACTGCCGCGGCTGCTGGAGCATCATTGAGTGCATTAGCCCAGAGCCCAGTCCCACAGCTCACACCTCCCCTGTGTTTACACTCACCAGGCTCTGCTCTGCCCCAAATGCCCTCCGCGCCATACAGCTACAGCATCATACAGCTTCTCTGGTGTGAGAGAGAGAGAGAGAGAGAGAGAGAGAGAGAGAGAGAGGGAGAAAAAAGGAGATAGAGATAGAGAGAGAGGGGGGAAGGGAGGCAGGAAGGAAGAGAAAGAAAGATAGATATATACACACACATAGAGAGGGAGAATGTGTGAATGATATTGTATTGGCAGGGACAGTGCTCCTGATTACTCATTTTTTGCAAGCTAGTGCAAGGTGCTAGTGCAACGTGCTAGTGCAAGCTGCAGTAGCGCAAGGTGCTAGTGCAAGGTGATAGTGCAAGCTAGTGCAAGGTGCTAGTGCAAGCTAGTGCAAGGTGCTAGTGCAAGGTGCTAGTGCAAGCTGCAGTAGCGCAAGGTGCTAGTGCAAGGTGATAGTGCAAGCTAGTGCAAGGTGCTAGTGCAAGCTAGTGCAAGGTGCTAGTGCAAGCTAGTGCAAGGTTGCAGACTGTGCCTGAGCTGGTGTGTTGAGCCTCCTCCAAAGGCAGGAGCTGTGCTAGCGGTGTGCCTTTATGAGCTGCCTTGGCTTCTGTCTGATATTACTCTTCCTCCTGAAAACATTATGAGGTTTGCCTCTTGATCCATCCATGTCAAGCCCAAAGGCTTGCTCAGCCTGCTACAAAAGACTCCATAATCGCCTAACACTTGAGTACAACATGTAAGTGAATGATAATAATGATGGAAAGGGCAAAAGCTATATCTTTTAGGTCATGATAGTGTGTGTGTGTGTGTGTGTGTGTGTGTGTGTGTGTGTGTGTGTGTGTGTGTGTGTGTGTGTGTGTGTGTGTGTGTGTGTGTGTGTGTGTGTGTATGGGGATGGGGTGGGGGTTTAGGGGAGAGGCAGAGAGTGAGAGGAGAGATGGAGATTGTGTGTGTGTGTGTGCGCATGTGTGTGCGTGTGTGAAGGCCACAGCTAGAAATCTGTCTTCAGCGGCTTTCATTGTTAGAGAGTTAGAGCAGAGCTCGGGGGTAGAGCAGGACAGGCTGATAATATCATGGTCAGCTTTACAACATTACCTTCTGCTCAGATAAATGACTGCCCCCCTCACTCCTCTCCACAAAAAAATAGAAGGGAAAGTACCATAGTGATGGAAGCAGGGGGGGGGAGGGGGGGGGGACCAATCTCATTCGGAATCTTCTTGACAGCAGCTGCCGATTTTTTGTGGCGAAAATGAGGACTATCGGGAGGATTTGATAGGATCCAATTAAAAGCCGTCGCAGATAAAATGATGATGAATTACAGCGGTGCAGCAGGATGACAGTCCCCAGCTCCTCTCTCTCTCTCTCTCTCTCTCTCTCTCTCTCTCTCTCTCTCTCTCCCCCTGCTCCTCCTCAACCAGAGAAGAGGAGAGAACAGACCAGTCTAGAAATAGTTGGAGTTTTGTTGCAGAGGAGAGGTGTGGCAAGGAAAGGGCATTGGATGAGAGAGGAACAGCTGAGGGGTGGGAACTGGGAAGAGGTGGAGAGGGGGCAGAAGGAGCGCTGAGCTGGGGTGGGGTCTGTGCTCGTGGCCTGGGGCGTCCCGTCGTAATGGAATCACGCCTTCCTGCTCCTCAGAGCCCGAGTGGAGGAGGCCAGAGACTGGCTGTTGACCAACTGCTCCAGAAAGTGCCTGAGCCGTTTAACCTATTTTGCCTCCCAGTTCTCTGTTCCACTTACTCATTCTCCATGCATTTGGGTTTGGCAACTCTCTCACCAAAGCTTTTGGGTGTGCATATTTTACAGGGGAGTGCAACTCTGATTGAATTCAGACTGCTTTTGAATGCTCTGGAGTCAGGATTCGCTGGCCATAGTCTACTAATTATGCAGTTATGTCAGCTAGCAATTTTCCAACATTCCCAACATTGTAGAAGGCCCTTTTCTAAATAAATATGATCAATTGATATGACCCATATTCATATGCAAAGCCTACACTCATTATGCTGAGAAATATAACTTTAATAGATGTTGCCACATCTGCACTTAAAACTAGTAATAAATCTTCACTTGTATCATGAAGGGAGGAGCAGCGTATGTGCAATTATATAGACCAGACCTCTTGCTGATGTGTTGTATTTAAGCAGGCATGCAGGTTTCCTTTCAGAAATGACAAATTATCTTGAGGTGACCTGCAGGAAAAGGCCCAGGCGTTTTTTCCACTGTGAAGCAGCACAGCAGCTGTTGAGGACTGTTTTGTGAGCATCGGCATTTTTGCGCGCGTTGGACCTGGGACTCCTCCTGGGATCCTCATCTGGCTCTGCTCCCCAGCCCCCTCTGATCTATAGGGGGGCCAGCGTCAGGCGACGGGGGCTGGTGGGGTGGTGGGGAGGGGGAGGTAGGGGCGCCTTAAGCTTTGTGCCATTCATTTTCCCGTTTGTAATTAAAAAAGTGAATTGGGACGCAGCTGTACCTTGTCAGAGATTATAAATCTGCAAGCTATATGTACTGCACACCCTCCTTGTGGATTTATAATCAGCGGTTTGTTTATTTACTCTTTGTAGGTCGTAATAGAGCACTAAGGATTTCAGAAGAGCAGTTTTTTGGGATGTCTTGTTTTTTTTGTCTGTTTCATTTCTGTTAATGGCCCCGTGCATCTCCCTGGCCAGCTGCCCGCTGTTCCCCTGGCGGAGGGTTAGCGGAGGGCTGTTTGGTAAATACTGCGACACACAGGGTTGCTCACCTCCCATCGATGGCCCCCGCTGCCAATTAAAAGCTCAAAGTTGCCCCTCGGAATGCCAATCAATCCCGCGGACCCACTCTATAAGAAACAAGAAAGCGCGGGGTGACCTTTCGATTGGGCTGTGTGGGCTCAGCCCCCGAGAGACCCCTTACTCCGCGGTGCAAGGCCGCCTCCTAACGATCAGCTCTTCGCTGCCGATATATATGTATTTCTTTCTTTTCAATTAGGTCGTGTGCATGTTTCCCTTCCCCTTGCGTTTGAGGTCTCGCATGGCTCCAGGGCTCTCTCTGCTGTGTGGCGATCATACGTGTGCTTAATTACCCTTAACAGTGGACGGCGCTGGCCCTGAGAAACTAATGAGCTGCACTGCTCTATCCCTCACAAACTCTGGATACAGAGCATCCTAAAAACCTTCAGTGCGGATGCAGCTATTTTTCAAAAGCATGTGTGGGTATCATCACCAGAGTTATTTTAGACCACTGGGCCAGGGATGTACCGCATTCTGCAAATGAGCAAAACTGGAAGGTGAGTGGCTTGCATGAATGCATTGAGTTCTGCTAGAAGTTGCCAGCAATGTTTACGTCCCTTGAGCTCAGTGCGTAGCGTGGCATGTCCACCGCCAGTAGACAGGCTCTGTGTTTTGGCCTGTCCAGAAGCCGGGGGGCTACGGCCCGGTTCCCCAGCAGACGCATCCCTGCCTGGAGGCTGCGAGGTGTGTGCTATCATAGGCCCGTAAATGCAGACATGAATTAAACATGGCCGTGTTTGCTTAGCACACTGGGGGCAAACAGGGCACCCCGTTGTTCCGACCAAACGCCTTGTGCTGGTGGGTGGACTAATGGAGCCCTTTAAACTTTAATGGAGCTCCCTCAGGTTGAGGAGCTGTGGGCTGAGCAGGGGAAGTCTGCGTCTCCAGTTGTGGATGGCAGAGGCACATGGAGAATAGAGCGTTTGTTGGTGTGTGAAGGGCATTGAGGGAAACGTAGTTAACCACAGGATGATGGCATTCCTCTGGGTTCAACTGGACAAGCAAGATGATAATAGAGAGGCATCATACAGTCAATCTGCTGACCATACATGCCCTTAGAGATGTCATTAATATGTATGCAAGGCCACACGCTCAGACACACACACACACCACACTCTTTCTTACACACACACACACACACACGCACATGCACGCTCATAACATTAGCCCACAAGAATGTGACATTCTGCTGAAATAGAATGACTGTGGTGAAGGCATAAAACGAAGGCCTAAGGCCACAGCACCCAGTCTCTTTCTCTCAGCCATATAAGAAATGCAGGGATGGGGCACATTTGCTGGTCCCAGTTTAATGAATTGAAAAGTCCTTTATTTCTCAACTGTATAAGCAATTGTGGTAACGCTTTAGAATAACATGTGCTTATTAGGTATTAAAAGTGCATAATAAGCAGTTAACAATTCATTACTAACAGTTAGTTAACTGTTGTTATCCTTTAATAACATTAACTAACTGTTAACATGCAGCTTGTAAGTGTTAATAAGCAGCCTTTTAAGGTACTTACAAGCATATTTGTTAACAGTTGTAAGTTAACAAACACTTTTCCATCAGAAACATATTTGTAAAAAGCATAGCTAGTATAATATAGAACATCGGAATATAGAATCAAAATGAACATTTTCATCAGCAAATTAGGAACAATAGTGTAGCTCAACAAGTAGCGATGCACCCCCTGACGCGGGAGACCGGGGTTCGGGTCCTGCTCACTGCAACAATTTTGAAGGTGTATTTCTCACAGCTAAACCAAGCTAGATGGAGAGATACAGTATATAGAGAGATAGAAGGTTGGGCTTGTGGAACTATAGGCTACATGGTCCTCGCTTTAGATTGGGGGGCTGCAAAATGTACTACAAATAGGTAAGAAAGGTCTTATAAGCGTATTAGTTATCCACCTCTTTGTCTTATACACCATTAATAAGCATTAACAAGCTGCTTGTTAACACTTACAACTGTTAACAAATATGCTTGTAAGTAACTTAAAAGGCTGCTTATTAACACTTACAAGCTGCATGTTAACAGTTAGTTAATGTTATTAAAGGATAACAACAGTTAACTAACTGTTAGTAATGAATTGTTAACTGCTTATTATGCACTGTTAATACCTAATAAGCACATGTTATTCTAAAGCGTTACCGGAATTGTATAGCTAGCATCCTAAGGCTCTTGGTGAGGATCTCTGTAAGCAGATAGAGGTTGAGCGTCTATAAACCTGGTTGTCTGCAGCACCTAAAGGACCATCCATGTGGGTGGTAGTTCAGCCAGCTTGTGTAAGATCAGGTCTGAAATCCCAATCTTAGCTTCTCAGGACCCAGTGTGTGTTGGAGGAGACTGGGGCTCCAAATGAAACATGGCAGCCAACAAATTGGAAATGCCAATTTCACTTACAGTGCTGCATCACTCTTTGTGCCGAAGTTTTCATCACTTACTTCAATAGTAAACTAATGGCTAACCTTGAGTAATGTCCAGTTGAGGCGTCCATGCAGTCTCTAACTGGGCCTCTGTAATTTAGTATCTTTCCACTCCGGTCACTTCACCTCAGGTGGCTTTCAACACCATGTCCTATTCTCTACACCTGACTATCATATGCATTTGTCATGTATTCAGACCTTACTGTCCTGTATCTGACCCTAGGCAGATGGGTCAGGCCCTTCAGTCGTGGATCTGCTTGAGGTTTCTTCCTATATGTATCTCCAATTCTAGGGAGTTTTTCCCCTGTTACCCCGGTTACCCTGTTACCCTGTTACCCTGTTACCCTGTTACCCTGTTACCCTGTTACCCTGTTGCCCGGTTACCCTGTTCCCCTGTTACCCATGGGCCTTCTTTTCTTTGCTTTTCTGTTTTTTCTCTGATTGTCTAACACTCTATAAAGCGCCATGAGACATGTGTAATGTTTTGGCGCTCTATAAGTACAATTAAATTAAATCAAATATCACGACTGTGATGGTATATCATTTTTGCTCTTCCTGTGGGATAGATCTGATCTGCCAGCATCTCTAATGCCCTCACATCTGACACACTGCTCTAACACAGCTAGCTGGTATTCTGATTCTAAGAGAATGTGGTTGAGAAAGACCACCATAATCAATGGGCACTGTAAAAAAAAAAGAATAAATAAATAAATAAAAATAGTCCACGTTGATCTATCTTCCATGCTTTCTGTCATTCAGTTCAGTTCATTCAGTTTCTCCTCTCCTCTCCTCTCCTCTCCTCAGAATATTGATGCTCTTCACATAGCAAGGGGAGAATCCTGACGAGACTGGTTGCAGGCTCATGTACAGAAAAATGAGGAGAATTCTATACTTTCATAAGATCTGGCATGTACTCCATGCATACCAACTAGCCAGCTACATATTGCATTCATTCCTGACAGTTGAATTTGAGATGGTGTTCTTGTTTTATCCGTCACAGTTGATCCGTGTAGCTATCCAGATAAAAACAAACATGTGCAAAAACAAACATGTGCACCTTACAGTTTCATATGAGTAGGGATATCAGTGCACCTTACAGTTTCATATGAGTAGGGATATCAGTGATAATTTATGTGCAGTTGGTCTTGGCTTTCCTGTTTTCAAATGAATTCTGTCTGCAAAATTAGTTGGACACAATGATTCAAAGATGTGTTTTTTTGTGTGTCTGGTTTGTTTACGTTTATTTGTGTGTGTTATTGTCTGGACTAGTGGAACCTCTGAGACTGTTCAAATCGCCTTCTGTATCTTTCTCTCTATCATTTCCATTAGTATGACTACGAAGGAAATGACATCAGCGACTTACCTGTCGACCTCTCTGTGGTATGGAATGGCAACTTTGTTATCGACAACCCTTACAACATACAAGGTATGCAAACTTCCCTTAACACATGCCCTTTCTCACTCACTCACTGACTCACTCACTCACTCTCTCTCTCTCTCTCTCTCTCTCTCTCTCTCTCTCTCTCTCTCTCTCTCTCTCTCTCTCTCTCTCTCTCTC
>NC_055963.1:5622185-5627185 GCF_018492685.1 Alosa sapidissima
ACTCATTTTGACACTGCACCAATTTCTGCCTCTGTTGATTTATTGATTCCCTCTCTCATTTTCTATCCCTCTATCTCTCTCTCCCTCACCCTCCCTCTTTCTCCCTCTCCCCCTTTCTCTCCCCCTTTCACTCTCCCTCCCCCTCTCCATCTCTCTCTCCCCCTTTCCCTCCATCCCTCTCCCTCCCCCTCCATCCCCCTCTCTCTCCCTCCCCCTCCATCCCTCTCCCTCCCCCTCCATCCCTCTCTCTCTCTCTCTCTCTCTCTCTCTCTCTCTCTCTCTCTCTCTCTCTCTCTCTCTCTCTCTCTCTCTCTCTCTCTCTCTCTCTCTCAGGAGTGTGCCGGGGAGCCCCTCTTCATGCTGTACTGTGCCATGAAGCAGCAGATGGAGAAGGGCCCCATTGACGCCATCACGGGCGAGGCGCGCTACTCCCTCAGCGAGGACAAGCTCATCCGCCAGCAGATCGACTACAAGACCCTGGTCAGCTCAGCCACGGCACACAGTCAAATAAACATGTACCCAGCAGGCACCCACAAACCACTAGCCAGCCGGAGGAACACTCCATTAACACTCTTTCACTGGAGTCCCACGCTCTTTATTTCTACAGTTACATAGTCTACTAATATTCTACTGTGTATGATGGCTCTCTATAAAGGTGTCTGTACTTCCTTCACACAGCTGCACTCTCCCCGAGCCATTTCTGCATGTATCTGTGAGCCTTTAAACACGTGTTGACAGCGCGGCGATGACTAATGGCCTTGGGTTTGTCCCCTGCAGACTCTCCACTGTGTAAACCCGGAGAATGAGAACGCCCCGGAGGTGATGGTCAAGTGCCTGAACTGCGATACCATCACCCAGGTGAAGGAGAAGCTCCTGGACGCTGTGTACAAGGGCAGTCCCTACTCCCAGCGGCCCAAGGCTGGGGACATGGACCTGGGTAAGAGGAAGGCCTGTTCACAGATGGAGCATAGAAATAACTGGATCCAGCTAGTGTGGTGTAATTCAGCTTTCAGTGTTTCCCACATAATTGAATTCTATTTGTGGTGGTTGGTTTGCAGAATTGACTTGAATGCAACAGTTTTTAACAAATTAGCACAGCGTGGTTATGATGCTAACCAGATTTAAGCACAATTTAGTACAACCTGGAAAATCATTGTGTGGTGGTCAGGCTTGGAATTTCACCATTCTGGGGGCAAGGCCACTTGGCCTTCAGTTGGGCATATTTGGTGGGGTGCACAAAGGCCACATGTCAGGGCACCAAGGCCAAAGTTAACTATACAGTAGTAGGCTATAAAAATGATCAAAGTTGTATTTAGCCTATTCACTGCAGTACACCTGCATCACTGTATGAAACATTACAAAAACATGAGACATGACATTACATAGAACTGTAAATCATCTGATCATCTAATATTTACAGACATCTAGGCTATATATAACATTTATTTTATATTTGGCCTGTTATGAAATCATGTATTGAACAATTTAAGCACAGCTCAGCTTTAAGAAACTCAAATAGCCTAGATGCATGCTTAGCATTTTGTGATCATTAAGGCTACTTTCACAAACTCTTAGTCAGCTGTACTCTGATTTACCAATATCTAGGCGATATTTGTAACATTTATTTTGTATTTGGCCTGTTATGAAATCATGTGGAACAATGTAAACACATTGTAAAACGTAAAGCCCAAATTTGGTGACATCCATGTATGTCGAACTTTACTGCAAATTCAAAACTGGATTACTCTGGAACAGCTAACTGTACAGAGGACTGCTTTACACCTTTGTGTTCAGTAAGGTCTGCTGTTTATTCTGATATGTGGTTTGTCATGTGTTAAAAGAAGGGTTCGTAAAGTATTCCACCGAGATGAATGGGTTGGGAGATCATGGGACGCAAAACCTTTAGTAGAATCTATGATTAAATTGAATTATATTATTTACTTTTCTCGTGAACCGTTCAACACAGCAATTATCGGCTAACATTGTTTAAAAGCTCTTTCATGTGATACTTGTGATGTCTGTGTGATGAATAGGCTACTTCGCTTGTAATTCAACTGAGAATGGGTGAATTTGGACGCACTTTCTTTCTTGCACTGTCACTTTCTCCACTGCGTAAAAGACTAAATTAATTTGCGCTGTGAATGCTAAGATTATTTTGACAGGCGACAGGCTAAATAAAAATCGCTATTAGTAGGACGCAAAGCAGAATATTGAAAGAAGGGGGCACCATGGCCACCATGGCCTGTAAACCTCTGATTTTCAAAGGGGCCTCACGGCCAATGCAAGGGGCTACGACGGCCATGGCCGCCGTGAAATTCCTACCCTGGTGGTGGTCAATGTTGATATTGTGGTGGGCCGCCACAAATAAGTCAATGTATGGGAAACACTGAGCTTTAGTACAGGGCCAATAGTGTGGGCAAGACTGTCAGTGTACGCCTCATTGAAAGAGCATGTTTTTTTTTTATGAAAGAGTAATCATAGATTGAAAGACACCTAGACATTTTTTGAAAATGATATGGTCGGGTTGTTTTTCTATATTTTCTGAAAAGTGTTTTTCTCTTTAAAAGTTTGTCCCTTCACTCAGTTGGTCTGTCTCAGTGAGAGGCCATTTTGGAGCCCAGTCAAATGAGTGTTTTTGGATTCTTTTGCTGACATCGTTTTTTGGTCCTTTGCAGAGTGGCGCCAGGGCAGGATGGCTCGAATCATTCTCCAAGACGAGGACGTCACCACGAAGATTGACAATGACTGGAAGCGCTTAAACACACTCGCTCACTATCAGGTATGCTATGCCAGGGAAATGTTCTCCACAACACAGTTTCTCTTGTTCTAGTGTTTTGGAGTTTATGCACAGTGACCTGATCCCATCCTCCTCACTGTGCAGGTTACAGACGGGTCAGCCGTTGCCCTTGTGCCAAAGCAGAACTCTGCCTACAACATCTCCAACTCCTCAACATTCACTAAATCTCTTAGCAGATATGGTGAGTACCTCTGTCCCTCCCCTCTCCAGTCTAATGGGAAGCCTCCCTCCAGGCTCTGACTAACAGCCAGTAATGAACTTGTGAATACATTCCACCATGAACATCAGAATTGAAATGTGCCATTTCCTTACGCTTGTGTTGGACTCTCCTGGTTTCCATTTGTCTCTGGAAGCTGATACACGCTCAAAGGGAGAAAGAGAGAGTGAGAGTGGTTGGAGAAAACTGGCACATACACTTCTTCAGAAAAGGAGGGACATGATTGCATTGGACCGCAGACACTCAAAGCTATGAAACGTGGCGCTGTGGCGGCCAGAGAGTCCCTCTGCGGTACAGCGGTCATGTGTGTCCTGCATTGTGTTCGCAAGTGTGTCCTCTCTCCTGGAGGCCCCACATTGTTGTCACAGGCTCCGTTGTTGGCATGGCAACTGAGATTGGAACGGCAAAGCCTTTTTTTTTTTTACCACAAGCCTCATCCTACCTGGCATTCACCTTGATGGCAGCATGCCTTGAGCCAGAACAATTATTCATGATTACTGTCTGCAGAGCCCCGCTAAAATACCCCAACAACAAATACCCACGATATCTACAATTATGAAAATCCTCCCAGCTAGTACTCTGTGTTTCGGCGGAACTGTTTGGATTCTTGGCCGACAGCAAAATGCAAACCAGGCCCCCCCTGGCTCCCGTCCACGCCGAGCGGCACAACAGATTGGCATCTCTTTGGTGTCCCGGTCTGACTTTTGACACCCGTCCGATTAACGATGAAACCAGGCTTTCACATAGCCTCCGGGGAGGTGCACAGATCTTCGCTCTCCTAACTGCAGTTTAAATTATTGTTCCTGTACAGAGGAGAATATTATGTACAATATGTGTTGTGTGTGTGTGTTTGTGTGCAGTGGGGGATTGGAGGGAGGAAGGCAATCCGCTATGTCAATTCATTTGCTTTCTTGGCCACCATTTGTCACCATTTTCCCTTTGCTTTTTGCTTTCACTTCTTTGTAATTGTTGTTCTTTCTCTGAATTCTGTTTTGTTGTTGTCATTGGACTCCGTTAAATGCTGTGCTTAGTGAACTCCCTGATGGATGCATTTGAATGCTTGAATGTGTCCACCCAAAAAAAGGTATAAAGTGACCTTTAATGGATGCACAGGCATTGTTGTCTTTGAAAAACCTACTGAGGATGAACATCTAAAGCCTGGGGTCTGTCCTTACACTCTCTGTCTGCCTGTGTGTGTGTGTGTGTGTGTGTGTGTGTGTGTGTGTGTGTGTAGAGAGCATGCTGAGGACGGCCAGCAGCCCAGACAGCCTGCGTTCCCGGACGCCCATGATCACGCCAGACCTGGAGAGCGGCACCAAGCTGTGGCACCTGGTCAAGAACCACGACCACTCAGACCAGCGGGAGGGGGACCGCGGCAGCAAGATGGTGTCCGAGATCTACCTGACCCGTCTGCTGGCTACCAAGGTACGTGCCGACCTACTGAAGGCTCTCTCTATCCTCTTTCTCATCTCCTGTCTTCATTGTTTTGCTTCTTCAGTGGTGGACACCAGACAATAAGAAGCCAAAACATCTTTTATGAGAAATGTCTTTAAAAAACTCAAAGCTTTGAAAGTTTATAGCCTGGAAATGATTGCATCATAAGCCTTATCGTACAAGCCGTGGGTTCGGTGTCCAGATGTCTCCGTATTGTCCACCTCTCTCTCTCACACACACACACGCCCTCTCGCTGCCTCACTTGCTCTCCTTCGGCCCATCTCTGTCTTTTCTCCATTTGTTTGTCCAGATTGCTTCTCTCTCTAATTGTGTGGGAAGGAGAAAATGGAAATGAGAAGCTGTTTACAAGCCTCTTGGGTGGTCAATTTGGCCTCATAATAAAAAGATAGATAAATGGGATGGGAAGGGGTGCGATGGCAACAGCGGGAGACAGGTAATTTGTTGTGGATCGAGTGCTCCTCAGTGCGTGCTGACAGAGAGGCCAATGGAATGCGTCGGGGGGTGGGGGGTGGTGCGTCTGTGTAGCCACCA
>NC_055963.1:5932185-6047185 GCF_018492685.1 Alosa sapidissima
TTGGGGAAAATCCAGGACAAACGGGTGGAATTTCGCCAGGCTCTGAAGAGGTGGGAGAATGAAGCTGACTCCAAGACAGCCAATACCTCCCTCAGAAGTGGTCCTTCCTGGAGGAAAGCTGCTATCCAAGGTTTGTAGAGCATACAACAAATCAGTTTGCCTCGTAAATCCTAGTTCGCTAAATGACCCTTTGTTTTCGGTAAATTATTAAAAGGGGAAGTATCGGGGCACCCGGTTGCCTTTTCAGAGACAAACACTAACTGCAATCGGTGAAATTCTGATGATGGTCATGAGCAGTAGAGCAGCGTCCAGACTATCTACAGTAGTTGAGGTTTAATCTGTGCAGATATAAGGATTTGACAGACATGCTATGTCTATGTTAAGCTACAGTGCATACCTAGTTTCCAATGAGCAATAATATGTGCCCTCTCTGTCTTTCATGCAGAGCATGTTCAATCCATGCCATATATTGAAGATTTCAGTTGATTTGTATTCCTTTCATAGAGTACTCTTCTACTTCACTGGAGTCAGTTTTCTTGGGGAAACTGAGGGCTATACCCAGTTGAACCAAGGTTTCTGGGCTTATTCAAGTAACTTCAGGAGGAACCACTGATCTCAAAAGAGCATGTCACATTTAGATGTTCAGTGCAGTGTTGTTCAGTGATCAGCCTTCTCCTGAGGTTACCTAGATAAACCAGTAGTCTCACTTTGTAGTGAACCCCTCAGGCGTTTGTTTTAATGTTTGATTAACATTTGATTAATAATGTTCTATTGACACCACTTAAGGTCTGATTATCAAATTGATTAAAAAGTTACCATCCATACAAATATTTTTCTCAATCTCATTTTAGAACAAAATGACAAAGAAAAAATCCGTGACTACATCAGCAAAAAGAAGGACATGTTTCTGCTTGAGGTAAGGGAAAAGATCCGTGAAGTTTAAACTATTTTACTTCTCTCATATACAGTAGCTACTTTCTCAAATCAATATTTTGGTAAAATACTTCCTGTAAATGAAAACAGGGTAACACTTTATTTTAAGGTTCACATGTTAGCCACTAATACATACCTAATTAATGCCTGTATTAGTGACGTGTAAGGCATGTGTTAGGCAACATTAATCATTTGTTAGGCGTGTATTCGCAAATTTCTTGTTCATGACGAATTAGGCCTTTATTCTTGATATAATCTTAATAATGACCTAGTAAGCCTTGATCTCTACTTACTAATTAGTAGTAAGTACCAAAAGAGAATGTGTATAACCCACTAGTATACTGTCTGAATAAATTCCAAATAGTGGGAGATGTAGAATAAGACATCTGAGACTACTGGGAGAATCCAGCTCAAAAGGTGTGTCTCTTTTTTCCTTTGTTTTGGTGATAACTCCCAATGGTAGTACTCACTGGCAGTGAAGCAAGAGGTGATGACCAATCTAACCGAGGTGGCCAAGGCAGAAGAGACCAAGCTACAACGGGCCTTGCACTTCCTGGACGAAGATGCAGTCATGTTTGATGAGTTCCTCAAGGAGAATGACAAGAGCTCTGTGCAGGCCATAAAAATGTATTTACGTTTGATAATCATGTCACAGATATGTAGACTCTGCCAAATAATTTATATTATGTAGTTGTATAGATATATACGATAATATGATTTTTGGACTGTGATTAAACATGTATTCCATATACTTCCACCACAGTGCTGAACAAGAGACTAAAGCCAGGCTAGAGAAAATTGCAGATATCAAAAAGATTACAGGGAAAATAGTGGCAGTGAAAAGGTAGAGACACAGAGAAAGATTATCACTTAAGCTATCAAAAACATTCCAAATGGTGACTGCATTTGTGCAGTGTGTTTATGATCTCGTATTTCTAATTGTTTCTACATGTGATTCTTTCTCTGGGTGTTGAAATGCACAGTGATATCTCCAAGTATGAGGACATTTTGAGGGAGTACACCAACTACAAAGAGTTCCTGCTGAGACTCTCCCCGCCGGAGTGGCAGGAGAAGCAGCAGTGGCGGAGGGAGATGGCCGAGAAGATCCACCAGCAGCAGCAAACAGCAGCCAAGGGAGTGCAGGGGCCATCTGTCACTACAGCAAGCAAACGTACACTCCCCAAATCTCTAGCCCTTTCACATTGATTGCTATAATTGAAAAACTCAAAAGGATATTCTGGATGTATTTGGTAAAATCAAACATCAAAATCTCTAGCCCTTTCACATTGATTGCTATAATTGAAAAACTCAAAAGGATATTCTGGATGTATTTGGTAAATTCAAACATATCTGTTGGTCCTTTAGTGGACATTTAATAGAATAGTGGCAAATCAGTGAAATTCCTTTAATTTAATAATTTAAGGAATAAAGTAATTTAATAGTGGCAAATCAGTGAAAATCCTTTTATATAATCATGCAAAAGTGTGCATGCACACATTTTGTACATACTGTATGCATACACATACTTCATATAGCATCACAGAAGCAGGTCCCATAGCCCAGGGCCACTTTCAACCCAACGGGCGTGTCAATTAAAGAAATAGGTGTGGTCAGGCGCAGGATCCAAAAATCGCTATCTTACACCCACTACAAATCATACGCCACTGACCAAGAAAAACCTGGTCTAGCGAAAGGTGCATATAAAGCACAGACGCATTGTGACAAGATAAGCCCTTAGCAACAAGGGCTACGAGTCCCAGGCAACAACTTATTTTCAGGATGAATAGGCTATCCGTAGGATTTTTATTCAGTCATGTGAACATTATTGGGGTAAGTGTTGCTTTTTTTTTCAGTTTTTCGACTGTAACCCCTTGTCAGTCAATAGTGAAAGTAAACTAGATGTATCGCAAAGCGGTACAAAATACGACCGTCGCTCAGTCCTGCACATTCTCTCCGCAAAAATAAATCACGCTTGTCCATTTGTCTCCGTATCCTACTCCATCCCCTACTCTTACAGCTTTTGTGTATGTAAGAGTGTGTGCATGTGTGCATTTGCTTTTGTTTATATGTGTGCTTCTGTGTGTGTGTGTGTTTGAATTCGCTTTCGAGTGTTTGTGTGGGAGTAATGGTGTGTGTGTGTGTGTGTGTGTCTGCTTGTCTGCATGTGTGTGTGTGTTTTATGTTTGTGTGTGTTCGGTTGTGAATGTGTATGTGTGGGGGTAATGGTGTGTGTGTGTGTTTACTTCCGTGTAGTAGGCTACAACGTAATCTGATTGATTCTATATACCGGTAGGCCAGTCGTTAAGTAGTATAAGTATATATACTCTTTTGATCCCGTGAGGGAAATTTGGCCTTTATCCCAATCTGTGAATTAGTGAAACAGACACAGCACACAGTGTACACACAGTGAGGTGAAGCACACACTAATCCCGGCGCAGTGAGCTGCCTGCACCAACAGCGGCGCTCTGGGAGCAGTGAGGGGTTAGGTGCCTTGCTCAAGGGCAGTAACCCTCCGGTTACAAGTCCGAAGTGCTAACCGGTAGGCCACGGCTGCCCCATTACTTTTATAATCGCGGGGAAACATAGCAATGCATTCTGAAGCCCTGTTAATTTTCTCCCACGCCGTTGTACACCGAGGGAGAGGTGCGCTTTTATCTCTCGAGATACTTTCTCCTCTGATAATAAACTTGTACTTGTAACAAAAGGCAATTGAAAATGTAGCGGAGTAAAGAGTAGATTACTGGCTCAAAAATGTACAGTACTTGAGTAAAAGTAGAAGTACCGTTTTGAAAAAGGAATATGGAAAGTTGCCGTTCCACAAAAAAAAAAAATAACTAAAATAACTGCCTCAAAAATGTTTGTAAATAGATGTTTTATACTTAGTTAATGTCATTTTGTGAGCTCATCTAAAGTGAGGACTTTTTATGCCCTGCAACGCATTTACAAATGAGTTATAAAGGTTACATTTGCATGTATTAATTTAGCAGACACTTTTATCCAAAGCGACTTAGTTTGAGTTTAGTTGACGTTACGACATATAAAGTTAAGCTAAAAAAAAAGCTAAAAGAAATGTAATGGTCGCCTAAATCCCACATACACACTGATAATTCTCACAGCAACCTTATTTTGTGTCTTTTATTCACGTTTGCTATAAGTATAAGCTTATTAAAGATGCACTGACTTTCAAAATACTGACATGCTGTTTGATGTTGCGCTCCTTGCCTTTAAAGGTATGACAGATGTCACTCTCATTGGTTTAATGGATGTTACGCCCAAAACACACCCATGATTGATTAAGAAACATAAGAACAACCCTTTTGAACAATGCGCTTGGCGTCTTGCGAACTTACTACACCGTTAAGATAACGATTTTGGACTCACCACACCATAAACGTCTATAAACCATCCTCTTCAGACCGTGCGTTTCAGATCGCTAAAATATAGCCCATGATATGTCTTCACAGGAAAGGATAGCAATGCGAGAGAACTGCCCCCTGTGGTTGACCCCAAAAGTCATCGCAAAGGAGCGATGCCCACAATAAAGGAGAGCAAGACGTAAGTGCAATTTTGTTTATCCATGCTATACAAACCATCTGCATTTGATGTGTATAGCACTGAAGTAAATGTCATTTTTTTGAAATTGAGAGGAATTTGTTTGTTTGTTTTTGTCTCAGGAAGGAACTACCGTCTCCCATAATTGAGGCTGATCTCTCTGAGTATGAGGCAAGGCACATATTCTTTCTCTAGTTTCATGCATGGCTTTTGATTCAGGAACTGTAGATAGACAAAGTGCTATGGTCATGGTTATACAGTGTTCCAAAAAGAATGAGGTGTATGAATTGTGTCTTATGCCATTCTATTGTATTGTTATTCGTTGCATGCAGTGTGATACCTTGATCATTTGTAGGTGCATGTGTGCCTTTCATTATGTTATATTAATTTGTGCGTGTTTGCAGGACCCTCAGCTGTTCTTCACGGATCCACACCAGCTGCTGGACCTGCTGACGGAGCTGGAGAAGCAGAATCTGAACCTGATTCAGAACTCCCAGGACACTGAGGAGTCTCTGGAGGAGTTCCGCATCACCATGCTCAACACCCGCAAAAAGATGTCAGGGGCCTCACTACTGATGCTGCATTAGCTTAGGCTAATGTCCACACATAGTATATAGTATTATTAGCTTAGGCTAATGTCCACACATAGTATATAGTATTATTAGCTTAGGCTAATGTCCACGCATAGTATAGTATTAGCTTAGGCTAATGTCCACACATAGTATATAGTATTATTAGCTTAGGCTAATGTCCACGCATAGTATATAGTATTATTAGCTTAGGCTAATGTCCACGCATAGTATAGTATTAGCTTAGGCTAATGTCCACACATAGTATAGTATTAGCTTAGGCTAATGTCCACACATAGTATAGTATTAGCTTAGGCTAATGTCCACACATAGTATAGTATTAGCTTAGGCTAATGTCCACACATAGTATAGTATTAGCATAAACATTCTGCTGTATATGATATCAGGTATTTGTGCCTTGTTTATTTGGAAATGATATTGGATAAAGAGTTAAACCCAACATTGTGTATGTGTGTGTGTGTGTGTGTGTATGTGTGTGTGTGTGTGTGTGTGTGTGTGTGTCCGTGCAGGGAGCAGGAGACTGAGCAGCTGGCCCAGCAGGTTGAAATCCTCAGTTGTGCCATTGAGAGGGTGAAAGAGAACAAAGCAGAGCTGGAGCTGAAAGCTCGCCTCTTCTCTTTCGGAGAATACAAAGCAGATCATCAGGTTTGTATCGCTACACACACACACACACACACACACAAACACAAACACAATTACAAATCACAGAGATTTGCTGAAATCATTACCTGCCATTATTCTCTCTCGCTCTGAATGAATGGATGTTTCTCCTTAAGAAATGTAAGTAATTAATAAATTGTTCAACCAAAACTGTTACAATATGTATATATACTCTTTTGATCCCGTGAGGGAAATATGTGAAGTAATCTCACAATTGCATAGAATTGCCGAGGGAAGAGAATACTTTTACTTCACTGTTTCAGCTGTAAATGAGTTGTGTTTGGTTGTTAAAAGCTGTGTCCTGGGAATAGCTAGAAAGCATGAAAGGTTGCAGGAGCCAAAAGCCTAATCATACGGTTGCAGCATATCATTATAATGTACCTTGTAATCCATTTGAAGGGATTGAACTTTCCTCCTTTGCTCCATCCATCCACTCCTCCATTTCTCCTCCATTTCTCCCCCTGGCTGCTTGCTCCCTTGCAGGACCGCATGCTGGAGTCCCTGGGCAAGAAGGTGGGGGAGGTGTACCATCTCTGCGTAGGCGAGACGGAAGCCAACCTCACCACGCTGCAGATGCTCACCAGCATTGAAAGCCGCATTGAGGAGCTTCTGGAGGCCATGGAGTTGGTGCCTCGCGAGCGGCTCCTCATGGTGGAGAGGGTCCGCGAGAAGGAGCGAAGGAGCCGGTCAGGGTCACTTGCCAGGCATCGCCTCTGATGGGGTCATGCCCCTCATATGTGAACTCATGCTCTTTTCAGCCCAGCCAGTGTTTCCATCTTTTCATCTATATTTTAATTGAACCACAAAATGATATATGGAAATACTGGGAAGCACCATCTAACTACCAATGTAGTTAAAAAATGATTCAAATGTAAATAAATATGTTTGGAAGTCCCCCTGTGACTCTTCTGCACTCCTAACCTTTCTGCCGTGCTTCCACAGGCAAAGGGAGGAGATGGTGTGTCAGCAGAAGAAGCAGCAGGAGGAGCGTCTCCGTAAGGCCTTGGAGAGGGCCCAGGCCGACATCAAGAAACCTGTGAGCCCACACACACTTTCATTCCATCATGGACCTGTGTAATGTCAGTGCTGTGCTGACTGTGAGTGGTGCTGTGCTTTCAGATGGGCAGGAAACTCATGCCGCGCTCACAGCCGCCCATGCAGGAGAACCTGGAGTACGAGGTGGACGAGAGTGCCGATCTAGAGATGGACAAACATCAGTACTTTTTTACATAGCTCTGCAAGCTGCAAATCCCCTTGGCTTCTTGTGCAATATGAAGCATCATTGAAAATAATAAAATATATGTGAACATTGTTTGTTTCTATGATCATTACATTACATTTGGCTGACACATTTTTAACCAAAACGACTAACAACATGGTAAACAGTTTCTCAACAATTCTAGGACAATTTAAAAAAAGGTGTAGTACAATAAGAATAAGTGCATCAGTGAGTGCTGTTTTTAAACATTCAAGAGTCAGTTCTAGACAGGTGGTAAGTGCTAGGATCAGCAAGACATGTTGTAAGTAGTGCTACGAGAGGAGATGTTCTCTGAAGAGCTGGGTCTTCAGGAGTTTTTTGAAGATGGAGAGGGATGTCCCTGCTCTAGTAAGAACTGGTAGTATGTTCCACCGAGGAACAACAGATGAAAAAAGTTTGGATTGGCCTGAGCGTACCGGTGGCAGATCTAGACGTCGTTTGTCTGTGGAGCGCAGCGGTCTGGAGGTAGCATATGCCTGTATGAGGGCATTCAAGTAAGTGGGAGCAGAACCAGACTACTTATAGGCAAGCGTTAGAGACTTGAATTTGATGTGGGCCGCCATAGGTAGCCAGTGTAGCTGGATGAGCAGCGGGGTAACGTGTGCCCTTTTGGGTTGGTTGTAGACCAGGCGCGCTGCCACGTTCTGGATCATATGAAGGAGACCTGTCAGGAGGGCATTACAGTAGTCAAGTCATGAGATGACTATTGTCTGTACCAGGAGTTGGGTAACATCTGTCCTGATTTTCTGTATGTTCATATGATCATATATTATTGATAACCATAATGATAAATACAGTTAAGTTTGTAACATGAATGAGGTCCATCTTAGAGCCTGGTTTAGTATTACATTGTGAAAATGTCTGCATGTAGTTTCTTTTTCTTGATTTAAAGAAATATACTATACATTACATATTTTGTATGTACAGAGGTATAATTATTGAGTCTGCAAACTTTTAGTGCCCTATCGTACACCCGGCGCAAAGCGTGATGCAAGGCTTGTTCTTATCTTACACCCAATTCAGTGATGAATTTTTCGCTATGTGCTCCACATTCATTAAACATTGTGCCCAAGGGTGTGTCAATTAACGAAACAGGTGTGGTCTGGCGCATGATTCAAAAAAACGCTGTCTTACACCCTCTAAAAGTCATTACGCCACTGACCAAAAAAAACCTGGTCAAAAGTGAAAGGCACATACAAAGCATAGCTGAAGACGCACTGTCACGAGATGTAAGCAGCCCTTAGCAACAAGTCCCAAACAACTCGTCTGCACGATAAATATCCTTAGGATTTGTATTCAGTCATTTGAACATTATTGGGGTAAGTGTTGCTTTTTTTCAGGCTATGTCTTCGATTGTTACCTCAGTCAATAGTGAAAATAAATCAAGTGTGTAGAACTGTTTTGAGACCATGGTTCAATTAATAGGAGAGTGCAGATGCAGGCTATACTCTGCTAGTCACACACAGGTAATAAAGCAAGGTTTAGTGGAATCCCTGTGTTGCATACATGGTGTCGCTTGGAAGCAGATTCCTTCAAATGCACTGACTGTCAAAATACCAACGTGGCTTTTGATGTTGTGCTGCTTGCTGTTAAAAGGAATGACAGATGTCACTCTCATTGGTTTAAAGGATGTTACGCCCAAAACAGCCATGACTGATTAAGAAACATAAGAACAACCCTTTTGTATGTGCCAGGCCTCTGATCACAAAATCACAGCGTTTTATTAGCGAATGTGGACGGGACACCCCTTAAACTTTGCATCTCTGACCAGGCGTTTCCAATCACTAAACTTAAACTTGCACCTTGCATTTTAGTTGGTGTAAATGTCCTGCTCAGCATCAACCATGTGGTGTCACTAAAGTACCATTTATCCCAGACATACAGCACACACACACACACAGAGAAAGGGATATATAAAGACAAACACCACAGTATGAGAGAACCTCTTGGCTTCAGCTGTGGTAGTATTTATGTTGCATTGCATTGCTTACTGAAAACCCAATACTAACCTTTAATATGTCTGACCTGTGATAGATATACACACGTGCACACACACACACACACAAAGAGAGAGAGAGAGAGGTTAGCAGGTTAGTATACACCACCAGAGAGCTGTCTGAGTCTCAAACTATCAGGATGTATATTATATTAGTCTGATGTCTTTTGCACATGGTCAGTTAAATGTAAGCCCTTTTGAATATCTGTATCTGTCTAACAGGGTTGAATTAGTAACTATCTCTATTTTTGTCTATGAACACATACACTGACTTTATTTCAGATATTTAGACCAGTTAGAAAACACAAGATATAATTTCAGATTGAGTTTATCAATTTTATTATTATTTGGCAGTGTTCACACTGTAGTCTAGTTAAATACATACAGTGCAGGGTATATTGCATACATAAAGTCTATAAACAAAAACAAAGTTCACAAAAACCATGGTCAAGGTGTAAAACTATAATTCTGTAAACTCCATTAATGGAGTTTATGCAATGGTACTACCAATGGTAACCGGGTAGAACAGACACAGAGTGAAGGAAGGGTTTTCCATGCAGACTGAAATACATTACTCTTCAGTAGGCTTCAAATACAGACAGTGCTTCACAGTGCCCATTGTTGACCCTATGACAACAGCAACACAGAGAAACACAATACTGTATGAATAGAGGGTGGGGGCACAAGTCTTCCAAATTCCTCTTTTTTCCCAATCACAGTGGATCAGTGCATGTGCCTTTAAGATGTAAACATTTCTTAGTCAATGATCATCTTCTTTCACTGCCCCTTTATATGACTTGAATAAGCAGCCAGCATCCCTAAATAAAAATTGAATTTACACTTTATACAAGATACGGTACAAGCCCAAGCATGACCAGTTGAGACAGGTAGCACTGGGGATCAGAACGGCACAGACAAGTCACTGTACAAAGAGGAACTTGGAGTTCTTTCAGCAACCACAGGCACCACAAGTAGATTTAGAACAATTTCACCTTTTCCACAGATCTTACCACAATGGCAAGGAAGAAAAAAAGAGATATCTATAACAATTACCATGCTCTATACTACTACTTGTGTGTTTATTGTAATTGATTGTGTGTTATCAGCCAGAATGGAAAGTTCTCTGCACTGCATGTGGAGGTGTTCTTCTGACAGGCTTACAAATGCTCAGGGATGGCACAGGATGGGTCACTTCACACGGAGCAGCGTTGGGACGGAGCACATGATGCCACATGATGTTCAGTAGCGTTGGGACGGAGCACATGATGCTACATGATGTTCAGTGACACAGGCTTCCGTTCTCAGGAGGATGCTCTTGGCAGCAGGGCAGTGGTTTGGTTTTGGCAAGGTGGCACACACGCAAACTCTCTGCCTGTCAACACACTCCCTCTCACAGCCAATGCACGCCCACTAATGTATCACATTACCTCTGATTCCTCCTGCACCCTCCGCATCCTGCCTTCTCTTCTCTCTCCCTCTCCTCTCTCTCCCTTCCTCTCTCTCTCTCTCTCTCCTCTCTCTCTCTCTCCCTGTGGGGATACCACAGACTGGCATTTCTGTAGCAGCGGGTGAGAAGCTGTGCCCAGCGCTCCGTGCGCCCTGTGGAGCAGGTAGACAGTCAGGGAGCCAGCGGGAGGGTTACTGGCACTAATGAACATGTGACCTGGTCCCCACAGCTCCACTCCTTACTCATCTGACAAACTGTCACGCTCAGAGGTCAAACACAGTATAGGGAAACCCATGAGGAGGTTGAAGTTAGCATAGTTAATGTGCTATTACATTATGCTTATTGACATAATATAACATCACAAGGCAGAATTATGGCCTTACCCATTACCCCCTCAATGTATCTTGTCGTATTGGTATATTACTGTAAAAACTGAAACCTCATATGCTGAAACAGCACAAGAATACAAACTGGCATAGCTGGTTCCTGGGGTTACTCTCTTTTGCATTTCTGTGTAATGGCAATGAAGGGGGGAAGTTGTCATACTTCACAGTCACTCCAGCCATGTATACATACAGACACCTACAGCATGTGTGTGCAGTCATGCCTTCTGTGAAAGAAGAATTGAGAAAAGACAGAAAGGCAGACATACAGAGAGACAGCGAGGGAGAGTGAGGGAGAGGTTGCATGTGTGACAGAAGTATGTTTTCAACATCTTTGCATTGTCATATCCATTTCAAACAAAACCACACAGTGACACAGTGTACTGTCAAAAACAGACAGAGCAGAAGAGACACAAGGACAGAAAGTGTGTGTGAGTGTTTGAGTGTGTGTGTGTGTGAGTGTGTGTGTGTGGGGGGGGGGGGGGGCTGCAGAGCTATGTGACATGTGACCTCTCCTTCCTCTCCATCACACTTCCTGGTGCATTTGTTGTGAGGAAGAGGAGAGTGCCGGCCGTGGCTCGAAGCCCCTGCTCTTCATGAAGGACAGCAGCTGGTCCGGAATCTCTGCCAGAACATCCTTAGCCAAGCGTGCCATACTCCGCACCTGGTTCCCTGACCGGTCAGTGTAGTCCCGGAAGGACACGAACTGCAGGATACACAGCCTGTGAGCTCAGCTAAGACACTTCAATTTCGAAAAACATAAACATCCATTAAGACTGAAAATATGCAAAGATAAACCAGGTTTCTCGGCAAGATGCAGTTGGACAGATGTCTGGGCTATCTGTAGCTGCACCTGGGCCCGGTTCCCCGATAACGATGGATACATGCAATTACGAGGGGTTTCTACGATTCGTCTTAAGAACTGTTTCCTGAACATGCCTGCAGCGTGAACGCGCGTGCACTGCTCTGCTCTTAAGAGGAGCTGTCCACGTTAATAGTTCTGCAATATCTAATTGGGTGATGTCAGGTGACTGCACGTCACAGTTACCATTTAAACTTCGGATCTACACATTAAATAACTTCAATACGAAAGTAGAAAAGCTTTGAGATCTGTATGTAAGCATCCCCAGTATAGGCTATATACCACACACAGACATAAATAATAATAATTATTTAAGATTAGCCTAGATTGTTGCACTGTTTTCATGTTTGTTGGAAGATGTAGCCTATGACCATATTAGGCTTAGGATAGCCTACTCAGTAGGCTACATTTGTCATGACTGTTCTTTGCTCCTTGTGTGAGTCCCACTGTGTGTGCTTCCTGAGCAATAGAGTGTCACTGAAGAAAACGTTTAAAGATGAGGAAGAGGTCGAGTTAGAAGGTGAGGAAATGTGTAGGCTTAAATAACAACGCCTAGGCTTACATTTTGATCCACCATTTTCCTTACACTGCTGTTACCTTATATGGACCCTTTCAACAAGGTAAACAAAAACAATGCTTGAACGTTCTATTTGGGCCCCAATCTACTTCCTCTGCATAACATATGGAATGTTAAAAAGGAAGTCTTGTGGGGCCAACTATGATGCTGATAATGGAACTCTCTTGAAAGGGTCCATAGGTCTAATAAAAGATAGCCTACACTTACTGTAGACAAAGAGAATCAGAAACTAGTCTGCCAATGTTTCGTTTCATAAAATCTGATTAATTTCAAGTAAATATAATAAAGAATGGTAACGTAAAGTTGGATAATTATGTATATTCTTAGTTGTAATTTTCTTGTATGTTCCGCTGGTGACCTCAGTGAAACAATACCTGTTACGACGTTCTTTGACATTAACAGTAGGCCTACACTCTTAGAACAAAAGGTTCTAAATGGAACCTTTAAGGGTTCTATAACTTGGCACCCTCAAAAGGTTCCATATAGAGCGGGCGGTGGTAGTGTAGTGGTTAAGGAGCTGGGCTAGCGTGCAGTAGCCTGAAAGTTGTCAGTTCAATTCCCGGCTTCCACCGTTGTGCCCTTGAGCAAGGCACTTAACCCCAAGTTGCTCTGGGGACAATGTGATCCCTTGTAATATAGCTGACATATGTAAGTCACTTTGGTCAAGAAGTGTCTGCTAAATGTAATGTAATGTAATGTAATATAGAACCATTCCAGAGGGTTCAATATGAAGAACCCTTAGGGGTTATTTCATTTTTTAAAAAGGGTTCTAAAGGCTGCTCTGGACCACACGTAGATCTGCGAGTGTTTTCATAACGTTCTTAAGCAACAATGGTTTCGGGAAACAGTCCACAAATCTTAAGACATTCATAAGAGGGGCTTTGCGACCTTCTTTAGGCTTACTATGCTTTCGGGAAACCGGGCCCTGGCCCTACCTGAACAATGTCTCGTTCAGCAAACCGCCCCCTAGAGGACACTCTCACTTCATCACCATCCAGCTCCTCCATGGCTACAAAGAAGGAAGAGACAGCAACAAAGTAGCCTAATGTCAGTCAAGAGATTTGGATAAACACATTGATAAAAAAATTATGCCATATATCTCATTAAAATGTAACTATGCTTAGTGAATAACAAAATGCAACCTTATCCGTAATACACTACAGCATAATCGAAAAAAGTAATTAGCCTACCTGGTCATATGGATAAAACATGATTAAATTCAAAGCATTACATACTGTATAGAAAAACAAAGTGTACTATGAAAACAATAAACCCCTTAGCTGAACTAACAGTGATGTATCCTTCCAACTAAGCCCCTGAATCAGTATACTGTACTCCAGCACTAGCTTACATCTAGTACTGAATTGTTTTGTATTCATTACACACAAATAACATTAACTTTTTAATTTTATTTGTCTATCATTTACAGCGATCAACTGAACATTTAAATAATGAAATGTTCAGTTTGCATTAGCTTTATTAAATCAAACTGGATAATTGACTTATAATTAGTCAATCACTACATTGAAATGAAATGACATATTGGTACTTTAGAAGTGGTGGCCAACAGGTTAATTAAACACAGCAAGTTACCATCAAACTCAGCTGGTCCAACTCCTACAATTATAATGGACATTGGCAAGCTAGCAGCCTAAAGGCAAAAAGAGAGAGAGGGAGAGAGAGAGAGAGAGAGATGGTAGAGTTTCATTGATGATAATAATTGTTCTTGTGCTTTAAGTTACAGAAAAAATGGTAACACTTGCCTTGACAGGTGAGTTCATAACACATTCATAGCAGCTGTCATAAACTGCACATAAAGCATTCATGACTGTTTCATGAGACATGACAACATTCATACCAAACCTTTCATGAATGTAGAAGACAGAACGACGACAACTTGTCAAAATAAAAGTCCAACAATCACAAAGCAGCATTGCCATTTTTGTTCCAAACCTCTTAACTGATCACGTCACATCTGAGTCAATGGGCTAAATATTTCTTGATACAATATTATTATAGGATACAATATAATGTTTAGCATGTGGGTGCCATCTATGGCAGCGGGGAACATACAGTATGCTCCATGTGAGAAAAATTGTGACGAAAATAATTATTTTAGGACACGCTTATAGTAATAGGTCAAGGGATAGTGCCACAGTAAATGACAAGGGTATAGAGCCCATAGGCACAGTGTCACACCCGGGCCCAGTGTGAAGTTGTTACACCATGCAGGCAGGCAGGTGTTACACCATGCAGGCACTTCTAACTACTGCACCAACCACCGTTCCAACCACCCAACTTACCGACAATATTTGTGATTGACCATTAGACCTACTCTTTCTAGAAACACCAAATGCATGAAAGACTGAGAAGGAGGTTAGCCAAAGACACTTTCTTGAAATGCACCCCAGAGAAGAATACAAAGAATATAATTACAGCAAATGTACAAACAAAATGTCAACCCTCTTAAAATGTAGGGACTCACATTAACCACAGCCTCTTTGGTCTGGACCATGTCTGATATGACCCCATCTGTGATGATTAGCAGGACAAAATATTGTGATCCTTCCATCTCATGTGCTGCCATCCTGAGAAAATAATAGCAGTCGCCTGGGTGACAAGTCTGCATTGGCACTAGTCACCATGCCACTAGTCAAAGCATGTGTGTGTGTGTGTCTGTGTGTGTGTGTGTGCGTGTGCATGCATGCATGTATGTGTGTGTGTGTGTGTGTGTGTGTGTGTTTTGGCATGACTACAGGTAATGAATGACCTGTGACCCCTTTCCAATTCATCCTGTACATGAAGCAGGACTATGGACCCTTTCAACAAGGTAAACAAAAACAATGCTTGAACGTTCTATTTGGGCCCCAATCTACTTCCTCTGCATTAAGATAACATATGGAATGTTAAAAAGGAAGTCTTGTGGGGCCCACTATGATGCTGATAATGGAACTCTCTTGAAAGGGTCCAAATGCCTGAGGGAGGGAGGTCAGGCCACCCACCATCCAGTAGGTGCCGGACATTTAGCTTGACCCTGTCAGTTCACCCGTCAATTTAGGCATTGTGAAAAGGTAGTTAAAAAGGTTATGAGGATGAGCAACAAAACGTTTCAAAATGTATTCACAACAAACGGTCCTCTGAATGATGCTGCCATTGAATGTTCTACAAATCAGATTGTGAGACCAGTCTCCATTTGTGCTGTTGACAATGGCACTGCCTATGTCCTATGCCTCCAAGGCAATCTTAGAGTGCTGTGAAAGGTTTGATGACTCAGACTAGGAGTGAGAACTAAGCAAGCGTTCTGGCACCTGATGTGTCCTTGTTGTGCTTAATGCTGTTGGTTATGAACAGCTGCATACTGCAGTACCGGCGTTTCCCTTCAAAACAAACTCTTCCAAATAAATATAGAAGTCAACTGGAGACGGATGTGGTATGTGCTCTGAAATAAAATAAATAAATAAATAAATAAAACAAAAACAAGTCTACTCCAGTAAAGTATGCTCCAGCAGAGCATGCATGCAAGTCTTAATATCCAATAGCGGCCAGAACTAAAACATGTGGGTAGTTATTATAAATGGGTAGGAGAGAAAATGGGGCCAAAATAACATTGTTAAAAACCTAAGTCATTAATCATTAAGTGTATGAGCCGCAGCAGTGGTACCAAGTAAACAAAACAGTGAAACCATTTGGGCCAAGGTAAGATTCAAATCTAATCAGCATTCCGAGTGCCTCTGCCAGCGTATGTGGGAGACATTTGAGACCAATATATTTGGAAACCTCTGGAAGGAATAACAAATAGTGGGCTTGTTAGACTGGCAGTTTTCACCCCATAGGGTGAAGATGGAGAGAGTAGGGAAGGGAGATATTTTGAGAGAACAGTTCTGAACACATTGTCTGGGGAGTCAGCAATGTTACCATGTCTAGGTCTGTGTGTTATGGGTAATGGAGATGGGTCTTCAGGGAGGTTTGTAAGAATGGTAGAATGAAGTTTGAAATGTGTGTTAGGGTGGATGGTGGATGTATAAGTAAGTATAAGTATAGTGGGGGGAGCAGTGAGGGATTAGGTGCCTTGCTCAAGGGCACATCAGCCATGGATGTGGGCCCGCGAGAGCGGTGCTCAACCACTTCCCCAGCCCACATTTTTCCTACTGGTCGGGGATCGAACTGGCAACCCTTCGGTTACAAGCCCATAGCCCTTACCACGGCTGCCCCTACACTACAGTATAGGATTTAATATACCAAATATAAAAAACTTACTGAGCCACAAGGTTGATGATTGGTGCAAAGTTGGTGGGTCCATACAGCTGTGCTGTTCTAAGGCTCTCGAAATAAGCCTCTAGAACCCCCTCTATACCCACACAGTTGGCATCTTCACTGTCTCTGTTCTGCAGGAGCAAACACAGCAGACATATGAACAAAACATGCAACCTTCAAATAATTACATAAAATACTGCAACCTTCAAATAATTACATAAAATACTGCAACCTTCAAATAATTACATAAAATACTGACATTGATAACTTATACGTATATCATTTATAAAGTCATCATGACTCGTCACTTGTCCAGGCACATCTCTCAGTAGCCATGAAGGGCAACACTGGCAATCAGTCTGGATCACCAGAATCACCTTATTCTCACGTCCCCATTGCATTTACGGGAGTCCCAGGTCCCAGGTTATTTCTTATCTTGTATCATGTAAATAATTTACAGCCAGAAATGTTTCAATATTTTGGAAGAAACATTCAGGATTGTGATCAGTGTAGAGTTGTGGTCACTGGAGTTTGTGTGTCTCCAAATGTCTAAGGCCAAGTTCGAGCTGTGCGTGAGGAAGAACTTCAGCTGAGAGGTGTGCTGGAGCCTGTTGATATACGCAGATGAAGAGCCTCCGTGATTGGATGAGACAAAGCAGACAGTGGTCAGACGGCTGATGCAGCCAGCCGCCCGCGGAGCAGCATAATGAAGGGAGAAACAGCTGTCAACACCAACTGTAACACCCAACCTGAGCTGCGCTGATGAACACCTTTTTTTCCTCTCACCTGGCAGGGTGACTGATTGTGTTGTTTTTGACTTATGAGTATTGATGGTCTGAGGGATAATACACTGCATCTGAACGAAGCAACTTTATGAGCCTAACCTCTCATTTGAATTCTATTATCTTCCAAAGCTCTACATATACTGTGCCATAATGTGTGTAAGATTTTTTATTCTGGTAAACAGCTTTTGTCCTTAACATAACATAAATAACAATAGCATAAATGATGAACTTAGGTAACTGGACTTCAACAATGCCAGGGTGGCTAATTGTTCCAGGATTGGCGAGCATTCCCAGTGGGTTTGGGGGCTGGACTGTATACAGCTCTGCACTTACTGTTTCCCAAATACCGTACAAACACACACAAGCACTCACAAACTGCTCACAAGTCACACATATATCTATATTTACAGTAATTTAGGGGAGTGAATGAGTGGCCCTTCACCAAGGGGCACAGCCCTGGTTTGACAAACTCTCAAGTGTGCAGGTTCGTAATAAAAGCCCTTGAAAAGCCAGTGAAAATAAATGATGCCATGCAAGAGTGTTTTGGGTATTCTATCTGTCATCTACACAGCAGATCTAATGCTATTTTACAATACTTGGTACACAACGTTTCAGTGGACAGGAGAGGAATTGTGCATACTGTAGGTTACAGAGCTTGTCACTTTTGGCCTCTGATAGAAGCTAACTATGGATAAGAAACATTTTAAAAGGTAACAAGGAAGAGGTGTAACAGTAACAACTAACAAACATTTCAAGCTAGCATCAGGTCATTATGTAGTTACTTCTACTGTATAGAGTATAATCCATATAAAGTAACTATTATTATTAGTCAGGCAGGGTCCCATTGCAAACTATCTGGACAAGAGCAAAATGGAAATGAACTGTATAGACTCATTTATCCCCACCATCCTCTCACATCCTCTCTTTCTCACAGATAGTGTGGTAGCCAAGGTGATGTGTTTGAGTGACACTTCTGACCAACTGAACTAGGCTACTGTAAATGCACAGCATCCAAAGCATTAAGCACTATACGCCTACACCCATTCATATTTCTGCCTAACCTGTTGGGTTGCACCCCAATCAAAACTCAGCATGTGTTTATTTCTATTAATTATATTTAGGAGTATGTTTTAAACGTTGTTAATGAAACAGGTATAACATGAGTAAACACATATCAGTGTGTAGCTATGCTGACAATTTTGTTAATTTTCTAACCTTGATTACACTGCTGAAGACATGTAGTCTTTTGAAATATCAGCTCTCTTTTGAAATATCATCTCTTTTAACACTGCTGACAAAAGCCATGAATCAGAGGCCTCGTCATGACAGAGATGTATGGTAAATTAAGGAAGTGACTGTCGAAGTCTCCTTTCATATGCTTTTGGTCCCAACACATTCTGCTGCAGATGCTAAAATAATGTGTTTCAGTAAAAAAAGCAGTTCTTAAACTGAGTTCTTTAACTGAATCATGCCCCTCATTCCCATATGTTCACTCTGTCATCTGCATCCACACATGCACACAAATACACACATGCACACATACACATAAACACACATTCACACATACACATGCACACAAATACACACATGCACACATGCACATAAACACACACTAAATGTATAATGGGTAGAATTATTTCAGGGACATACAAGAAAGCGAATGACAATGGCATAGGCGTTCATTTGTCACAAGAAAACACACACACACACACACACACACACACATGAACAATTCTATTACATGTGTGTAACCTATTAAGGGGTGTAAAGCAAATAGCACACACACACACACACACACACACACACACACACACACACACATTTCTTCTCAGTCAATGCATAAAAGATACGAAAATACTTTGATGCCTTTGGTCAGGCCATGCACCGAGGTCAACCCTCACCAGGGGAAAAGCATGTGAGATTTTTCCATCTGGGGGCAGCTTGGCTCCGAAGCCATAAGCAGGGAAGAGTTTGTCACTGTCATAGTCCTGTATGATCTCGCCCACTGCCTTCAGTGCCATGGCATAGGCATTCATTTGGTAGGGGCTCATGTAGTGCAGAGAGGAGGGCTGAGACGGGTTACCTGAGACACACAAGCACCAGACAAACACATCAACACACAGGGCCCTATTCTGGCCATCACAAACAAACACATCAAAACACACAGGGCCCTATTCTGGCCATCACAAACAAACACATCAAAACACACAGGGCCCTATTCTGGCCATCACAAACAAACACTGGCCATCACAAACAAACACATTGTAACACACAGGGCCCTATTCTGGCCATCAGAAACGCCTGGTCAGAGGCGCAAAGTTTATAGACATTAGAGGCGTGGTCAGTCCACAATGACTAATTTAATGGCCTGATTTTGTGATCAAACGCTGGGCGCAGGGGCAAAATGGTTTTGTTATGACTTAATCAGTCATGGGTGTGTTTTGGGCGTAACATTAAACCAATGAGAATGGCACCTGTCATTCGCTTTAACAGCGAGCAGCGCAACTTCAAACAGCGCATCGGTATGTTGATAGTCAGCGGCGCATTTGAAGGAATCTGCTTGAATGCGAGACCGTATGGAACAGGGATTCCACTAAACCTTGCTTTACTAAAAGCTGTTGGTGACTAGCAGAGTATAGCCTATATGCATCTGCACTATCTGCCTATTATTTGAACTCATACTGTAGGCAAAGTCAAACTAACTTCACCGTGGTCTTATAGTCAAAACCGTTCATTACTTTCACTATTGACTGACAAGCTTGGGTACAAGGGGTTACCATCGAAAACATAGCCTGAAAAAAGCAACACTCAACCCAATAATGTTTGAATGATTGAATTAAAATCCTAAAGATATTTATCTTGCAGAGGAGTTGCTACTTACATCTCGTGATACATCTTGCTACTTCAGCTGTGCTTTATGCGCCTTTCGCTTTAGACCAGGTTTTTCTTGGTCAGTGGCATAATGATTTTTAGAGGGTGTAAGATAGCGATTTTTGGATCATGCGACGGACCACACCTTATTTTGTTAATTGCCACACCTCTGGGTGCAAGGTTTAATAAAAGTGGAGCGTATGTCGAAAAATCCCTCACTTCATTGAGTGTAAGATAAGAATAAGCCTTGCGTCTCGCTTTGTGGCACCTTGCGCCGGGTGCACGATAGGGCCGACAGGGGTGAGGTGACAACAAAGAGACTAGTTTTCTGGTCAACTATGATTTTAAACATTCCCACTCACCATTGGAAGCAGTGAAGTCTATGGCCACTGTGAAGTTAAGCTGTGTCCTGTTAGAACAGAAATCCAGTTATTAGTTAGAAATCTGGGGGCGGTGGTAGTTCAGTGGTTAAGGAGCTGGGCTAGCGTGCTGTGCAGTAGCCTGAAAGTTGTCGGTTCAACTCCCGGCTTCCACCATTTTGCCCTTGAGCAAGGCACTTAACCGGGGACAATGTAATCCCTTGTAATATAGTTGACATATGTAAGTCACTTTGGACAAAAAGTGTCTGCTAAATCTAATGTAATGTAATGTAATGTAAATCAAGTTAGTAAGGCGACTTGGATTAACTGGGGAACATGCACACATTCACTGGAGTATGGACTGTTTTTTTGTGCCAAAATTAAATAAATAAATGAAATATGAAATCAATAAATGAAATATGAAATAAATAATTAAAAGTTTAAATAAATAAATAAAATATTAAATAAATAAATAAATAAATAAATAAATAAATAAAAGATTAAATAAATAGTTAAATAAATAAAAGATTAAATGTAAAAACCATATACACATTGACATTTACATTCCATATGCACGGTTTTGCAATGTGCCATGAAATAAATAAATACGTCAGTCACCCATCAAGGCAGGACCTAGCCGCTGATTGGTTGCTGCCTGAAAAAAAAAATGCCTTGTGAGCATGACTGGCTGATCAGAATAAAGTCATTGATAGAAGCTAAAAGCTAGTGCTACTGCTAACAGCCATAACCTAGGCATTTTCATTCAGAAAGATTGTGTGTTCTGTGTTGCTAACTCTTGGCTGTGAGTTATCAGGACGTAAAAGCATAGCATCTAGTGCTGTCAAAAATCCTTGTCGGCTGCTAAGTTATACCCTCATATTGAGAACTAAAAAGTCTCTGGAAAGTTGTGGACACTGCTTGGGCAATGTAGCAAGCTGGCACTGACACTCACATAATAAGAGTTCACGGCATGGGCATCTCAAGCTTTATTGTTTATGTATCATATAACAAATGAGGTGAATTCAGCTCAAGTGAAGTTAACTGGGACGTCTGGGCACCCTACTATAAATAGAAGCAATAGCAAAGTCGTTTGCCATAGATAGAAGTTCGCTTTCTGTAGATGTCGATAACTAGCTAACGCTTGTGCTAACTGTTAGCGCTAGCTCTAGATGTGCACATACAGTAGCATGTCTATCAACCCTCAGACACAGCAAACAGACCGACAGAACGCTTTCACGCCTGATATCTTCCCAAAAGTATGAAAGTTAGAATGAAATCCTTGTTGTTGTATGTTTCGTGAGTTATGATACAAGTCTGAGCTATGTCCTTAGTCCAGTGTGGTTCACAGGTAGCAAGCCAGTACAGTCTGACTCAGAGCTGGATCACTTCCTGTTATTTCAGGCAGCAATCAGTGGTTAGGTCCCGCCTTGATGGGTGACTGACTTATTTATTTATTTCATGGCACATTGCATGACCGTGCATATGGAATGTAAATGTAAATGTCAATGCATATATGGTTTTTACATTTAATCTTTTATTTATTTATTTATTTCACACTTTATTTATTTATTTAACTTTTAACACAAAACACATTCCAAACTGGAGTCACATACAATGCAACTACAACCCTTCCATAGAAATAAAAGGGAAAAGCACAATCCAAAATATTTACTTGGTTTACTCGATAAGGTTTACTTGAACCTTCAAGTTTCATTTTAAGAGGTAAATAGCTGCTTGGTGTGAGGACAATAACAAATAACCGGTAATAAAAAACTCAATAGGATGGAAGTAGGTTAGAGACCAATAAAGAGGAAAAGATATCATCTAACAGAAACTGAGAGAGGCAACATTAAGCAAGTAAGTACTCACCCGCCCCGAATAAAATCCACAAAGGTGTACTCAGACTCCACTTTGAAGGAGAGAAGCGTTACCTGGATATATTAGAGACACAAAGCGGTTTAACGTGGGGGTAGCTAATACAAAGACAATAAACGCAAGAGCACTAAGCTCTCAGAATATCATGGGTGCAGTGTGCAATGGTGCCTACCGTTCCAGAGTTTATATATTTTTTCTTTTTGCCTTTCTTTTTAGGATTTAAAACCTAAGAAAAAAGACAGAAGATTACTCTGAGTAGACTGATTTCCAATGTGACATATTTATTATGGTAATTCATAAAATGTCCAAAGCCTCAATGTGTGAATATATGAAGACAGATGTGAACAACAGTGTGTCTCACCTCATACACATTAAACTGGTTCTGACCACGAGACAGTTCCCTGTAGCTGGTTGTAAACTCGCCAATAAAGTCATGGCTATTGACCGAGAGGGGGAAATAGATTCAGTTCTGTTCAGACAATATTTAAACATAATGTTGCCCAATGTCTCTGTATGATCAAAGGTTTTTCCACTCAAGTCCTGCATTTAGGAAGTGTTAGGCGTTTAGAGGTTTTCAAATACCATTTGTTCAATAATTGCTCCACCCACTGATACTAATAATATGTATTTTATTGTTGTTGTAAATGTCTGTAAATTCTAGATGAATATTTAACATGCTTAATGACATAACTATTGTTGTTTGAAACAAACAAGAAGCAGTAACACAATACCTCCCATCTCGATCCCAATCATAAACATCCACTTTGACAGTTCTGATTAAACCATAGAAAAAGAAGAATAAGAACAGGTTGAAAAAACATTTGAAAAAAAATAATAAACACAAGCAGCATGTCTTATCAACTTGGTTAGATAAAAAAAAAAAGAGCAGCTCAAAATTGTAACCATCAAAAACCATATACAACTGCAAATGGCACTAAAATACATATTGCCACATATTCCTGATGTATATGCTGCTTTGTATGATGGTTTAATATTTCTCTTTAAAATTTCAAATATTTCTCCAAAAGGTAAATATACTCAGACCGAAGACAGTGCTGAATTTGAAGCTGTATTCTGTTATCTGTTCATGCGTCTCACCTGTCATAGTCACCGTTACACAGAGCCCGCACTGGAATTGTGAAGGGTTGCCATACCGGATTTAATGTGTTCTTTATCACTTCTGTTTTGTGACTTATGGTGAACCTAAAAAAAGTATAATTCAGCATTTTATAAAGAAATGGTTTTTCATTTGTTTAAATAGAAAACAGATATCAAATCTCTTGAATTTCCCCTTGAGGATCAATAAAGTATCTATCTATCTATCTATCTATCTATCTATATATCTATCTATCTATCTAATTGTCTGCCAAAATATTTTCCTTGTCAGAAAATAAGGTCAAAGCTCCACTTTTCTGTTAACATGCTCTGGGGAATATTGGCAGAATATTAGTGTAGGATACTATGAGGAGAAAGCATAGGACATAGGGCACAATTATATGACAGTTCTGACACTTACGTGCCATCTTCATTACTGCGGTAGAACACAAGGAAGGGATCAGACTTCCCAAAGAAATCCTTTTTGTCCAGCTTATTGGCACAGAGTTGCATTGTAGCAATATCCTAGAGAATAACCACATCTGTCAATGGCAATTCAAATAAATCTAAAGCAGAAAAGTGACATTCTACCCAGGAGGAAGCAACAATATAACTTACAATATAACTCTTTGTTTTCATGGTTTTTGGTTATTTTTACCCATAAGTGGCAGTTATTTAATTAAGGAGAAGTTTACATAGAGATCCCTGCTATGTCTATGAAAGGACATAATCGGATAGGACATTGACTGGGGTAGTAGGCTAGGCTCTTTCATAGAGGGCAGAAGAAGTGGTCACCACCAGCAAAGAAATTTAATGAGGAAAGACTGGCAGTCATGTCTGTCAGGAGGATATTGAGGAAATTCACAAAAAAAAATGCATAGCAAAAAGACTTCATGTTCAAAAATATCAAATAAACTGAAAACAAAATTCAGTCAAGACTGATTTTCATACGGTGTATGTGAGCTGCTTGTGCAAGGGAGCTTTACTAACCCTACAGTTACTGAGTTCCTCAGCTGTGAAAATAATGATTCCACACTTCTTTCCTGGAATCCCCCTGCAAGAGAGAGACAGAGTGCATAAGTGAGCAGATAGAGGGGGATGAGTGAGTGAGTGACGACAGGCACCTCTTCAGAAGGAGGGCATTCCTAGTTCTTCGTCCTGTGCTTTCTGTTTACGTGTGCGATGGCTCTGCTCATGCAGTTATACAGCATGTTCCACATCCTTACATGAGGAGGTGCTTTGCACAGGGCCTCTCCTACCAGGGTATCTGCCAGGCAGGGCTCTGAGCTCAGCCTTACAGATTATTAGACCTGGTTGACAAGGGACCTGTCCACAGAGCCATGCTTCTCCTGGCAAGCTTGCTCTCACTCATTCAAAGGAAGAGCTAGCTAGCTCAGTGTGATTGACAGCTAGAGCCATCATCCTACTTCCCTTTTCTCCAGCTGTCCTCTACATCATTCATATCTGACAGGTATCCATCTAATTCTTGGGGAAAATTGCCCACCCTTTATACCTGATATAAGAAATGGTACAAGGTAAAATGAAAACTGAAAACAACTGACACAAACATTCACAAGACATAATGTTAGTATTGTGTTTGGTGATATAGTTAGTAATGTTAATATTTCCAGGTTAATTTTCCTTCTCTAATTACCCCAAACCTGCCTTGACATCAGACCCCCCAGCAGACTGGCTCTATTTTGACAATCTAAGCGCATAATCTGAAGCACGATGTGCATACGAAGGGCCCTAACATGACATTCTAAAGCGCATCGTCACTCGTCAAAAGTTTATTCAAATTTAGTAGGATGTCCAGTTCACATTGGGAGGGGTTTCGTTATCAAACATGGAGCGCATGGTGCAGGTTTTTTAATCAGTCATATGGGTGTGTTTGGGGTGTAACATAATTTAAACCAATGAGAATAACGGCGCAAAGCGCGATATGTCAAATAAATGCATCGGTATTTTGGCATTCAACGGCGCATTTGAAGGAGGCTGCTTGCTTGACTGTATGGTAGTGATGGGGACGAGACCGCCTATGCCGAGTCCGAGTCAAGACCGAGTCTTTGAAGGGTCGAGACCGAGTCTGTTGGTTTTCAAATACAGTCGAGTCCGAGTCAAGACCGAGTCTTTGAGGAAGCAAGTCCGAGTCGAGACCGAGTCCTTTAGGAGTCGAGACTGAGTCGAGACCAAGACCATAAAAAAATTTCAGTTTTAATATTCATAATTTAATATCACCCCAGTTAATAATCAACAGTTAGGCCTACAGACTAAGCTAGATTGGGAATTGTTTAGAGGAGCAGTCTTAACGTCTTAATATGGACTATGCTGACCTACAGACACTCACCGGCAGCAGAGCCATAGAAATAAACAGCTCTGACGGCAGTATCTTTGTATTGCACCATGGGATGTCATTTTTAAATAATGCCGGTCAACATTGCATTTTATTATTATTGTTGTTATGTGTTGTCTGTTTTTTTATATGAACATAAAAAATGCGTTGGTCTCGAGGACTCGGTCTGAAATTACGAGTCCTTCTCCTCCCACTGTGGTCCGAGACCGAGTCAAGACCGAGTCTTTGAAGGAACGAGTCCGAAACGAGACCGAGAAAGCAGAAATTGGTCTCGAGACCGGACTCGAGTCCGAGACCGGACTCGAGTACTACATCACTACTGTATGGAATAGTCATTCCTAAACCATGCTTTACTAAAACCTAGCATAGCCTTCACGCATTTGCACTCGTCTATTATTTGAACTCATTGGCAAAGTGAAACTAACTTCACCAAGGTGTCAGTCAACGACAAGACAGTTATATGTAGTTACTTTCACTATTGACTGACAATGGGTTACCAACGAAAACATAGGCTGGAAAAAGCAACACTTACCTTAATATTGCTCAAATGACTGAATAAAACAACATTTATCCTGCAGAGGAGTTGCTTATATCTCGTGACAGTGCGTCTTCAGCTGTGCTCCATACGTGTCTCTCGTCTCTCCCCTAATCACTTTTAACCGTCATTACCAATTTGCAAATGATGGTGAATAACTACTCATCATGAGATGTACAGTATTTCGTAATATCTTTATTCTAATTATGTTTCCCATTGTAATCGTGCAATTTGTAATGTTTTGCATGGACGTGCGCTGGTGTGCGTTCATGAATAATAGAAGGATGGTGCGTGCACCTGCCAATATGACTCTTCTTAAACAGCTCTTAAAATAACATATAAACAACTCGCCATAGACTTCTGACCAGGTGTACAATAGCGATATTTTGACAATGCGCCAGGCCCCTCCCTAGGTTGTTAATTGCCACACCCCTGGGCGCATTGTTTAAAAAATATTAAAAAAAATATGTTTAAAAAAAATACCGAAATAAACTTTGCGCGGGTGGAAAACGAGTTTTACGCCATGCGCCAGTGTGCAAAATTCAGCCCGAAGTGTCTGACTTCTCATTCCTTATTTTGGGAACGAGAAAGTGGGTCTCTGAACCAGGCGCATTGTTCAAAAGGGTTGTTCTTATGTTTCTTAATCAGTCATGGGTGTGTTTTGGGCGTAACATCCATTAAACCAATGAGCCCTTTAAGAGCAAGGAGTGCATCTGTCCCTCTGTCCCTTCCCTTTAAGAGCACGGAGTGCATCTGTCCCTCTGTCCCTTCAGAAGGTGCAGAAGGAATCTGCTTGCACACGAGACCGTGTATGCAACGCCAGCACACGAGACCGTGTACGCAACGCCAGCACACGAGACGCAACACCAGGATTCAACTAAAGCTTACTTTACTAAAACGTGTGTGTGACAAGCACAGTGCAGCCTACAGTACATGCATCTGCACTCACATAGTATTTGAACTGGTAGGCAATGACAAAACAAAGTCTTACACTTACACTTCACTACTGACAAGAGGTTACACTCAAAAACATAGCCTGTAAAAGGCAACACTTACGGCAATAATATTCTAATATTATTGAATAAAAACCCTAAGGACATTCATCCAAGCAGACCGTAAGTTACGCATGTAACTATGGATCTGTGAGACCGAGGGATGACCGTCACTACTTGTCACTGCTTGTAAATAGCGGAGATTGCTCCCGGTTCAGTCTCCTACCTTGAGCGCCTCAGGATGGTCCGAGCGACAAGGATAGTGACGGTCATCCCTCGGTCTCACAGATCCATAGTTACATGCGTAACTTACCATCTGTTTCGACCTCACTCTGACCGTCACTACGGTCTAAAAAAGGGACGACACCAAAAAAGTCGCGAGGAGCTCTAAGCTAACCATTAAAACCTCGCTCGGTCACGGACATGAGGGCAGCGTCGCCAACCGGAGCTGGGCGAGTGACGTCCACCCTATAAAACCTGGTAAAAGTGCAAGGCGTCGCCCATGAAGCCGCTGCACAGATATCGCTTGCTGGTACCCCCTTAAGGGCAGCCCAAGACGTAGCCATACTCCTGGTGGAGTGAGCCCTTGTACCCGAAGGGACCGGCATTCCCAGAGCCTGGTAGGCATGGGAAATAACCTCAACCAGCCAATGCGACAGCCGCTGTTTGGAAAGCGGTAGTCCCTGCTTCGCCGCCCCATAACAGACAAAAAGTTGAGTGTGTTCCCTCCTCAACGACTGCGTACGGGCCAGATAAGCTCTCAAAGCCCTGACTGGGCACAGAGTGAGCAACTTGTCGCGCTCTGCCTGTGAGGCAGCAGACGGCTTTAATTGGGTCAGCTCCAGAACCTGGTTGATAGACTGCTGACTTAGAACCTTAGGCAGGAAGGCTGGATTAGGCCAAAGTGACACGCCAGTGCCCCCTGCCTGCCACCTCAGGCAGTCTTCGCTGACAGAGAGGGCGCACAGCTCCCCGACGCGCCTGGCCGAACAAAGAGCCAGGAGAAAGCTAGTTTTCAGAGACAAAGATCGCAGATCTGCATCTAAAATGGGCTCATACGGGCCTTCAGTAAGAGACATTAAAACGGTGGGCAAATCCCAGTTTGGTGCCTGTTATCCGCACCCTGGTGATAGGCTGAAATGGCCGAGGCATAAACCTTCACAGTACTGACCGCCTTGCCTTGATCCAAATAGGACTGCAAGAAGCGCAAAACTTGTGGCACAGGGCAAACCGCTGGCTCAAGACCCAAGCTGGCACACCAATCCGAAAAGATCCTCCACCTGAGTGCATAGCAAGCTCTAGTAGAAGGAGCCCTGGCGTTGTTCAGAGTCTCCTGCACAGACTCAGCTAGCTGTTCAATGACTGACTCTGCAGGGGCCAAACCCACAGGCGCAGGGCACCTGGGTACGGATGCCAGATCTGCCCGTCTGCTTGTGACAGAAGATCCGCCCGGCAGGGTAACTGCCATGGCTGACCCCGCAGGAGCCGGAGAAGGTCTGGAAACCAAGGCCTCGCCAAAGCGTACAACAAGCCTGTCGGCCAGTCTTGTGACAGAGCATCCAGGCCCAAACTGCCTCCCTGTCCCTCGAGAGAGTACCACTCTGGGCAGTGAGTCGTTTCTGCCGACGCAAACAGGTCCACTTGTGCAGTCCCATACTGAGCCCAGACCTGGCTGACCACCTCTGGGTTCAATCTCCATTCCCCCGGGAGTGGCCCGGTCCTGGAGAGAATGTCGGCCGCCCTGTTCTCCACACTTGGAATGTGTACTGCCCTCACTGAAGCCAGACGCGGCCATGCCCATGACAGCAACTCCTCCGCCACCTGGAGGCACCGCCAGGACCTCGTTCCGCCTTGGTGATTGACATGATACACCGCCGAGGTGCTGTCTGACCTCACCACAACATGTTGGCTTCGCAACCCTGGCAGGAACCTCTGCAGGGCGAGATGGATGGCCTTCAGCTCGAGGACGTTGATGTGCTCTGACGTCCAGGAGGGAGGCCACACGCCCCTCGCTGACAGCCCTTCCCAGACAGCTCCCCAGCCTGTCAGAGAAGCGTCTGTCGAGATGACTTGCCTCTTGTGAGGAAAGCCCCCCAGTGGAACACCCTGGAGTAAGAACCTCCTGTCCGTCCAAGGACGCAGGGCTCGGATGCAAGCAGGAGACACCCGCAACTTCACATGCCTGTCGTCTCTCGGGTGGAGCTGAAAGGCATTGAACCAACACTGCAGGGGGCGTGCCTTCAGCAGGCCCAATGGCAGTACCGCAGCTGCCGCGGCCATTAAGCCCAACAGCCTCTGGACTTTGTGGGCGGTGACCAGTCTGCCCAGCCGAAAGCCTGTCAGAGCCTCGGTCAAGCTGTCTGCCCTCCGTGGGGTGAGAGACGCCGTCATGCTGACCGAGTCGAGGAGGACACAAAGGAAATCCGCCTGCTGGCGGGGCTGCAAGTTGCTCTTTTTCCAGTTGACCGTGAAACCCAGGGCCTGGATATGGGTCAGAACCGTGTTGGTGTCGTGCACCACCTGCACCTGAGATGGGGCACAAATTAGCCAGTCGTCCAGGTACGGTAGGATCTTAAGGCCCTGGACCTGCAGGGGGGCTAGCGCAGCTGCCACCACGCGAGTAAAAATTCTGGGGGCCAGTGAAAGGCCAAATGGGAGGACCTGAAACTGGAACACCCTGCCTTGGAAGGCGAAGCGGAGGAAGGACCTGTGTGCTGGGCAGATAGGGATGTGGAAGTACGCGTCTTTTAGATCCAGAGACGTAAACCACTCCCCTTCCTGGATGGAACGAATCACTATTCCAACGTGGACCATTTTGAATGGCAGCACCTTGAGGTACTGGTTCAAGGGCCTGAGGTCGAGGACCGGCCGGTAACCTCCGTCTTTTTTGGGAACAATAAAATATTTGGAATAAAACCCAGTGTGCCCTGCATGCAGCGGTACTTCTGAGATGGCCCTTTTCAGAAGCAACTCCTGGACCTCCTTGACAAGCACGGAATTTAAAAGGGGGTCTTTCACAGACGTCATCTTGACACTTGAAAACATAGGGGGCCGCCGCCGTTTGCCAGGAGGTCCTGGACAGCTGGGAAGGGCAATCGACGGGCAGCCCCGGATCCCTAGGCAGGACCGCCACCGCGGCCTGCACCTCTGCCTGCGCCCCGTCGAGGTCTTTGCTGTCCTCTGGGCCAGGGAGTTGGGGCTGAGCTCTGGTCTGGTGCACGAAAGCGCCGGTCCCGTGGGGCAGCATAGTTGATACTTACCTGTGGTGTTCGGGCGGGCTGCCACCGCCCATACTTACCTGATGCTGCCCTGTGGGGAACCGAAGCCCACCTGTGGCACACACGCTGACCAGTTTCTCTAGAAGCGCCAGCCTGTTCCACTCTGTCCAGCACCCCCTGGGAGTCTGGATGGAACACATGCCCAGGCACCACGGGGAGACCTAACAGGTCTGTCCTAATGGCATCAGGGAGAGAGGTTTGGGCAAGCCACACCTGTCTACGGCACAGCACCGCAGAGGCCATAGCACTCCCCACATCACGCGTCAGCTGGGAGTGGGCTGACAGTGCGGCATCCACCAGGGCCCTTGCATCATGGTCCTCGGGGCTCATCATTTTTCGCAGAGCCGCCAGAGTGATAGCCAGGGCGTTGCCCATACGGGCTGCCCGTGCTGATGCGTCAAAGCAGTGACTGATGAGACGATCCGTCTTGGCACACTCCTTACGCGGGCAGCGTGGATTGGGAGATGCATTGGCAGGCCCCAGGGAAGTCCAGGCGGCGATGGACTGCTCGACCGGTGGCATATCCCCTAGCCCTGAGTCGGCCGGATAGGCAGCCTTTGCCAGCTGACGGCAACCTGGATTGAATTGGGGGCGCTGTAGCGACTTACCCCATGCCGTCCGCAGCGCCTTCGTGTAATCCACTGCCACGGGTATACAGGGTGGTGGACTGCTGTGCGAGACGCCTTCCCAGACGCCCCCAAGGGAAGCCATGTCTGGCATAGGGGCCTGAAGACCCAGGATCTTGGAGGCACTCAACACCCGTGACATCAAGGAGCCGACGGGGACCTCCCCTGGCACCGTGGATTCATCAGTTGGCTCCACCATGTCTGAATGTAGCTCATCCAGGAGGCCGTCCCCGCTTACGTCATCGATCGTAGAACGAGGGGCATGGAGCGACAGCACATCCACATCACCCAGATCAACATCCGCATCATGGCTCTCAGGCCTGGATGGTGAGAGACCTTCCTGGCCAGGGGGCAGAGAAGGGGATGACGTGCCCTGGAGACCCTTCAGCCTGTCCATTCTCCTAGCCAGAGCCTGGAGAGCTGAGAGAATCTGAAGCGACTCTGTGCCATTACCCTCGGTCATGGCAGCTGGGGCCGAGCGCTTAGCAGGTCCAGGGACCTCCACCTGATCATGCCTGGAAGGGGACTCATGTTTACGGCCATGCCTATGAGAGTGGGATGGTCGGTCAGGTGAGCGCCGCCTGTCCCGTCCACGCATGTGGCCACATGCCTGGTCAGCCCGACGGAGCCGTTCCTCCCTAGGAAGGTCACAGGCTGCGCTGCAGGGGCTGTCGACATCCTCCAGGAGGTGGGCGGCCCCAAGGCAAGCGGGACACTCTCTATGCCCGTCATTGGGGGCCATCATGGCCCTACAGACTCTGCAGTAGTGTGCCGCCATTGCCTACCACAGAAAAACAGAATGCAATACAACACAATACAATACAATAAGGCACTTACCTTGGCCGTACAACACACTGGGTCTGCAAGCAGCAGCCCGTAAAGAGATACAGCAGTGGTGTAATACAGTACACCGGTGGCCTGAAGCAGCGTGCGGACACGCTTAGCAGGCTCACACTGGCCCAGCTAGCTGCGGACAGCAGCGACGGGGTACACAACAGATACACAAAGAAGGCGGCCACCAGTGGACAACTGGAGAAAAGACACACAGCAGCCCGCACCTCGTGCAAGACTGCACCTAGCAGACACAAACAGCTAAACTTACTTTTTGCAAGTAGCCTAGCACACAACAACAAAGCTAACAAGAAGCACACAGTAACATTAGCGCCTAAGCGGCCGAGCACATACGCGCTGATCAGGCCCACACAGGTTCCAGCTGCCAGAGCAGTAAACAGAAATGATAACGGTGGCCCACGCCGGTGCGCAAACGCACCCAGCAGGCTCACACCAAGCCCAACTAGCCGCGAACAGCCAGATAAGGTACACAGTAGTTAACAAACAACAACCCGGAAACCTGGCACACACAAAAGGAAAAGGAACACTGAAACGGCAGCCCGCAGCAGTGCGCGAACGCAGGCAGCAGGCTCACACTAGCCCCTCCGCCGTGCGGTATGGGGTGAACTCAGGAAAGGCGTCAACAAGTTAAACAAAGTTAAACAAAGTTAAACGAAGTTTCCTGAAAAAAACACAGGTTACTGCCACATGCTGACTAACCAACACAGTCAAAGCAAGAAAGCAGTGAAAGTACGTACTCACGTATCACAGGTCTCAGATGAGGCGATCAAGGTGAGAGACTGAACCTGGAGCAATCTCCGCTATTTACAAGCTAGAGTCGTTCTGCTTCCGGAGGTCACGGGCATGACTTTGTTGACATATGGTCTCGGTGATAGGCAGAACGAAGGTGATCATTCCTTTTTTAGACCGTAGTGACGGTCAGAGTGAGGTCGAAACAGATCAGCCGTTGTCTGGGACTCATTGTTAAAGTCTTGCTTACATTTCGTGAGCGGGCGCTTTCAAAATAGCTGTGCGTCATGTGCCTTTCACTTTAGACAAAGTTTTTCTTGGTCAGTGGCGTTAAATCATTTTTAGTGGCATTAAAATAGCAATTTTTGATCATGAGTCTGACTACACCTATTTTTTTATAATGGGTGCGCACAAGTTCATTTGACAACTTGAGTGCTTGGCGGAAAAATCCTTACTGCGTTGGGTGTAAGATAGGAAGAACACTTATGTCGCACTTGGCACCAAGATGCTCCGGGTGTAAGATAGGGTCCGTCAAATGGACTGAATGGATCTAATCACAACCTTACAGAGTTTACGTTCTCCACTGACCGACAGAAGTAGTTAGTGCTCTAGCATTATAGAAATAGATGAGCTGTGTCATTCCCAATTTTCAAGCCAATGTAATACTGAAAAAGAACAATTGTTGATTTCTGAATCATGATTACCTGGTTACCTGAATTATGTGAATGCATGGTCTCTGATGCTACATTGCCATATTGACTGAATCTATAGTTGACAAAAGGCATGAGGATCAACGTGACTAGGGCATAATGATAAGAAACAGTTCAACATAATCTCCTCCAAAAGGATTAGAACAATCTGGAAAACCAGTGAGTTAAGCCTATCAATAATACTGATACATTAAAAATCACTTTCTAAAATGAAAACAGAGATCACAGAACTTCCCATTCTACTGGTTCTTAAACCATATTCTTACCATTCTGATTTCTTAGACCAGAAGGCAGGATAACATTCCCCATTCTTGGTAGTGTATTTGTGTCCCCAACCATGGTAAACTGTACTATGTCTATCTCCACCTGACAGACCTGGTACACCACATTTGACATTCATGGCTGAGTATTTGTTTACCAACCATGATTCTACACAGTACAGGCATATCTCCACCTAGCATAAGTCTGAGGGACCTCTACAAACCTCCACACACAGAAACTCACAAACAAACAAACAGAGAGAGAGAGAGAGAGAGAGAGAGAGAGAGAAAAACCCAGTTCCTTAGAAATCCTGTTAGAGTCACAAAAAAGCACAAATGTTATTAGGAGTGAAGGGCATCCCTTACATACCCCATTTCCCCTCTAATCCCATCCCTGCATGAAGACAGGGAGGTTCAAACAGGGATGCAAGAAGCGTTTCCAACAAGTCCATCACAAGTAGAACACATAGCATACTGATCAAGTATTGGTTTTAGGTAACCACCTTAAAATAACAAGACAGGAACACCTCTGTTGATAGCTTTTCTTGTAAAACTCTGTTTTAATACCGTAAGAGTTGGAATCTTTCACCTAGAAGAAGAGTCAGCCCAATGGCCCTCATTTAAGAAATTAACTTAAGACATAAAAGTAGGCGTACAATAGATGTATGGTCATTCCCAAACAAAGGACGTGAGCAGATGTTGCTATCAAATCTCACGTCAAGTCTCAACTCGTGTACGGACGTTTCTGACTCAGAATGAGCTTGCAGTGCAGTATAGCAAGTAAAGTCAGAAGTCAGAATTGTAAAACATTCTTTAATCTTTTCCTTTAACCCATATATTGACAGCTGAACTGCTCTTTTCTAAAATTAGGTATACTAAATACCGGTTACCATGGAAAGGAGGCTATGCACACCGGTGAGACCAATACCATTAACCGTTACTCAGGGGGCAACAAATAATATGATTATATTTTTTCTTCACGGATAGGAGGACCTTGTGGACAGATGACAAGTGACGATTTCACTGAGCCAATAAAATTACAGGATAGCCATATGGGATACCAGCATGAGCCACAACATTCATCTTTCTTGACTGTCAACTACAAAACATAACTATTTTAAAACGTGTTTTCACAGTTAGATACTATCAGTCTGTCTGACTTTCTTTTTTTATCTCCAGTCACACGCTTTTAACAAGTGTGGTGGCTGACAATTTCCAGGAAAAAAATATCTATTTACCTACAGCCCTCACTGATATTTTATCTATTATAGCAAAAGAGCAGCAGATCTATATTCTCCATTCATGTGTGGGTATGTACACAAGGAAGAACAAATTACAGAGAACTGTGTCATATCTAGACAGGATGTTTTCAACATAGTTTTGATCTTTAGAACATAGGGGCAAATTATATGCATTTTCCTAAATTTGCCTTTCCGAGCTGAAAGGTTACCATAGAAACCTCCAGGTGAAATAGAAGCAGTGCTTCTTTCATTCACAGCTTGAGATGTGCTTGGGTAAAGGAAGACAAAAAAATAGTCCAAAAAGCTCCTTGCCCTTCTTAACCATTTTTTCAAGGACGCACAGCATGGTGCCTGCACTGTATGAGGAATATGTGGCATTCTGGCAGTAAAAGCTAACACAGGCTTTCTCTGTGACTTATCCCACAACCATAAAAATGCCTCCTACTTGGAGGTTTGTTTCAACAGGCACTCTCCAGGACTCTCATCATATGCACTGCTCACTACTAAAAAGCATCTGTGACAAAAGGAGCAGTTGCCTCTATGGGTGGGTAGAGAAGCGTCAAGCTACTCCTCAAAGTCATTACATGCAACACATGCTCTTGAGCCAAATAACATGTTTGAGTAAGAACCGGATTGTTCTGAAATGTACTGTAGCTATCATATCATAACATGAAAGTCCACTAAATGGGAATATGTAACTATGTTACATACTAACACTTGCATTTGTTTTATTCTCGGCAACGCGGTCATGTCATTTCCTCTTGAGATGAAGCACAGTCTAATGGCTGCTGTTTGTGAAAACAAAACCATGAGGTTGTATTTGTTCATTAAAAATTAATAGAACTATGCTGATGAGCTAAATAATAATAATAATAATACGTTTATTTTATATAGCGCCTTTCTCAAACCCAAGGTCGCTTTACATAGTAGGAAGGCAGGAAAACACAATAACAAACAAACAAAACAATACAACAGAGACAAAGGCAGGGAAACACAATAACAAACAAACAAAACAATACAACAGAGACAAAGGCAGGGAAACACAATAACAAACAAACAAAACGATACAATAAAGACAAGTTATCTGTATGGAACTATGTGTTGGGTGTGGAGGAGAAGTCTTGAGATGTGCTTTGAAGAAAGGAAGAGAAGGACAGACACAAAGAGGTTGGGGGAGGGAGTTCCAGAGTTTGGGGGCCAAGGCACTGAAGGACCAGCCACCCAGGGTGGAGAGTCTGGAGCAGGGGATAGCCAAGAGTTTTTGGTCAGAGGATCTGAGTGAGCGGGAAGGAGTGTAAGGGGTCAGGAGGTCGCAGATGTAGGGGGGAGCAAGGTTGTGGAGGGCTTTGAAGGTGAGTAGTAGTACTTTGTATTTGATCCGGGACGGAACTGGTAGCCAATAGAGTTGATGGAGAATGGGGGTGATGTGTGCTGAACCGCACACACAGATAGAACCGCAAAAGCATTACAGTCTGAAGTTGACAACAGCTGGATTGAGTGAGTGCCCCTACAGATTACCAGCTTTCTCATAGAAAATGTATCTGACTAAATGGCCGAATATTTGATTAATTCACTTCAGTTGTCATGGATGGATGGACGCATTTTTTTTCACAGAATTGTCCCAAACCGGAAGTGGCCACGATGTCAAGAATTTCAGAATACAAGGGCAGTGCTTAAAGCACTGTTAAGCAGTCATGCAACACAAGCAGTCATGGTATGGCACTTCAGTACTCCACAGCATGCATTCTTAGCATGAGAGCAAAAGTTAGTCCTCAGAACTTGCAGAGGACACATGACAACATCCAAGAAATGTTCAAGTTCAGTCAGGGTTCATGCATTGGGACTGTGGAGAGGCAAAAATCAAATAATGATTCAGCGCCTTCGCTTACAGTACATCACAGGTTTGATTTGATGTCAATCAGCCAGTGTGTTGTTCTAACCCTTCCACACCCAAGTGAGCACAGCTCCAAGTGTATTCTATCTCAATCTGTTGACTGAGCTGCCACCAATATTGACTGATTCATAATGTGAGGAGACAAAACCGTTGGAATGCTGAATTGCACCACAATGAAAAATATACACAGTAACAGAGAAAGCAGGTAACATTGTGTACTGCCATTGACCATTTGAACACAAGGTCAGGGGCAGCCAGTCATTTACCACATATAAACAGCTAAAGACAAACGAGTGTTTAGTCTTTGAACACATGGTTGGTTTCAGATACAAATGCCAGAGGGACATTATGCTTTTCCAAACAAGACATTTGTATCAGGCTCCTTCAGAGACTACCTGACCTGTGTCTGGTGAAGTGATTGATGACCAGAATGGAATACTCACGAGAGGGTCCTCTCCAGCCGACTGCCCTTGGAGCCGATGATCTCCCCCAGGGTGCAAAATGTCTGGCCAAGAAAGGACTGCGAGGCAACACAAGAGATTCAGACAATAACATAAATACATTGTACAATATAAAATGTATTGACTGATCAGTAACTAGATCATTTAATTGAATCCACATCATGAACATAAGCAAAAAAAGTGTGAATAACATTGAACTAATCTAGGAGACACTATTTTCTTGAGATGCCATTGATGCTGTTAACAAGACATAACAGGCTAATGAAATAAAACTGATCCCAAAATGATTTTAGAGTTTCAAAAAGAACAATGTATGAATGAATTGAAACAATGCTTATACATACTCTGACCATTGAGTTCTTATACTGATAAACTGAATTCAAATTGAGATGAATACAAATGAAATGGACTCATAGATTATGACTACTGATCATGTGCAAGTTGAAGTGAATTTCCATGGTTACTGTAAATGAGTAAATGAAATAAGAAACTTTGCTTTACATTCTCTGACAGTGCTGTACAGTACTGAGAAGATGGGGAAGGACATACTAGATTTTTCAACATTCCTCTTTTACACTTTTTTAAACCTGAAGATTATAAGCCATTTTAGAGGGATTGATACTGTATATACTTTATATTTTTAAATAATGTGAAATATTTTTTTCTTGAAGGCAAATTGCTTAAATAGATTGATAACAACACTGAAAGAAATAAAGAAAATACAAGGCACAGACAAGGAACAGACAATGCAGTACAGTATGTTTTACCAACCCTCTGCAAGTCCATGGTGGAAAGAACAACAGAAGAACATTAAACAGGCTTAATGATTATGTAAATGATTTATGTAAATTCCAATAATAATTAAGAATCTCGACTGAGTCTATTGCAGTGGTTCTCAACCTGGAGATTTCTGGAGGTTGCCAGATTTTGTGAAAAAAAAAAAAATATATATATATTCTAATTCTACATTAAACCATTAGTTCATAAATAATAAACCATTACTTCTTATTCATTCTGTTTCATTTCCATTGCCATTTTTAACACACACACACATGCTAACAGCATTGATGCTCACACACACATGCTAACAGCATTGATGCTCACACACACATGCTAACAGCATTGATGCTCCCACACATTGATGCTCACACTAAGCAGCCTATAAATTAGCAGTAGGCCAACATTGCCAATATTGCAGCCTTTGTGGGGTATTCATTTGTGTGGCTGTGTTGTTCCATTAGCTGTGCATTGTTGTTATAATAGATAGGTCAGGAATAGTGATAAACATGATAATGTTGTCCGTTTCATAACACTTGGAAAAGTAGATCCAAAAGCCTCATCCACTGCCTATGAGATGGCTTCTCAGAAAAAAGTAACATTATTTCAACTCAAGACTCCAATCTAAATCTAATCTAAAAGCACAGCAGTAAAGCTGAAATGGAATTTATTATTATATATGCAGAAAAGTGCAGAGAACTTGAAGGTGGAAGGTACAGTAGGGTGTGAGGTTCCGAACATCAACCAGGTAACTCTAGGGGTCGTGATTCTTAAAAGGTTGAGAACCACTGGTCTATTGTTTATGACCAAACTCTTACTTGCAGTTCAATACATTGCAATTAATTCAGTAACACTTTACTTGAAGGTATCTACATAAGACATGACATGACACTGTCATAACCCTAACCCTAACTTGTCATGACAAAAACCGAATGGCACTTGACAGAAGCGAGTGACAGAAGCGGTATGTCATCAACTGGCTCTGTAGTGGGAGCTGAACTGGAGTGGGAGCTGAACTGGAGTGCATCACCTCAACATCTGACAAAAGGACCCTGAACAAACTGATCAACATCTTGGACAATGAGTGTCATCCACTCCACAACATTATTGTTAAGCAGAAGAGCCTGATCAGCTGGAGACTTCGCTCACTGTCTTGCACAACAGACAGACTGAGGAAGTCATTTGTCCCCAGGGCCATTGAACTGTTCAATGCTTCACTTAAGGGAAGAGGAGAAATAGACTTCTCCGCATAGTCTGTCTGCCTCTTCACCCCCTCCATGTCTTGAACTGTCTGTCCACTAGCCACTTTTTACCACTGTCTTCTGCCTCACTGTTTGCGTGCTATATTAGCACATATGCATAACCCCTCCCTCCATGCCACAGCCGAACTGTGACCACACTTATACCTTCCTTAATATAGTTATATATATATAGACTTTATTCTTGCACTGTTGCACTGTTTGACTTACTCATTTGCACCATCACCATGACACTCATTCACACAGATCACCTTACCTTACCTTACCTTATGCACAGAGAATCACAGGCTCAGTCCCTGCCTCAGTCATTGCGAGCGCATCTTGTTTGATTAATCACCCACTATGTGGATACTGTTTTTTTTTAGAATTGTGTTATTTAGTATAATTTGTATTTTAGTATATTTAGTATTTAGTATATATTTATCTTCTACTGTCCTTATTGCTTAGTTGTGTGTGTGTTGTCTGTATGCTACTGTGACCTTGAATTTCCCCTGGGGATCAATAAAGTATCTATCTATCTATCTATCTATCTATCTATCTATCTATCTATCAACGTTTATGACTTGGTTATAATGTTTATGACACATTAATGACAGTGTCATGTAACTGTTATGTAAATACCTTAAAGTAAAGTGTAACCATTAATTCAATAATTACAAAAACAGTAGCCTATATGAAAAACAAAAATGCCAGAACTTACATGTTTAGAAATATTTGAGCTTTTGGAGTCCATACTATAACTATAGAACAGGACAGAAGACAGGGGTTGGATGGTGGACACAGGGGCAATGCATTCTCACTTCAAGATCTACCTACAAGCATTCTAGGGAATGTACTGAGGTTTAAACATGTGTGAGAGGCCATTGGGTCTGAAGCATTATAATGGTGATAGAACTTTTTCATTTAGCTACTTTCAGTTCAGAAAATAATATTTTCCGAACTGAAAGTAGCTAAATGAAAAAAGTCTATTGTGTTCTCCACAGGGAAATATGGAGACTAAGACCAGTAATGGCCTCTATTGAGAAAAAAGTTCACAGTGACCTCTTGCATAAAGACATTGCTATGGCACAGAGACTCCCATATACAGCTACAGATATGTGAATACAGAACTGTGCTTCCCTTTGATGAATAACTCAAATACATTTTCAGCAAAGTTCAAAGAATTATTTTTAGAAAATGATCAACTACAGCTAGAGCCACAAGTAATTGATATTTCTATTAGCTGTGGATTACATGTTGGAACGGTGGAGCAGATTAACATGAGCCCTAAATCATTATATAACATTATAACATTGATTAAATGTAGCGTATCTTGAAATTCACAACTTAAATCACCCCTGTGGTAAAAAAAATCAAGTGTTTAACATTTTTGATCCACATGGTGTATTTGTGTCTAAAATATACAATATTCTTTTTTCATGAAAAAAGTCACCTCATAGCCCCTAAAATGTACTTAAATGTAACTTTACACTTCCTTCCTCATTTCAGGAATTGGGATCTATCTGGCCTCTACACTGTTCGCCTGCTACAGGCTGCTGCAGCTACTTAGGATTGGTTCAGGTTCAATAATAAAATACTGCATTTTGAATTATACTGAGGCTGTGATTGGTTCAGGTTCAGTCATAAAATACTGCATTTTGAATTATACTGAGGCTGTGATTGGTGGACTGGAGATCTAAAGCAGAAATCCTCGGTCATGTCATTGACTGCTTGAATTCGCTCATGATATGTCTTGTAAAACTGCAGACACCATATGGGCATGTTAACAGGGTTGATTTGATTTTCACCGGAGGTGGTCTTTAACAATTTAATACCACATTAGAACGCTACTATTTCAACAATATAAAGTGATAACTTGGTGTAAGACAAAATATCTATATAAAAAAGAAAGACTCACACATCAAATCGGAGATTTTGTTTTTCCTCAAAGAAGTAATCCAGTACAAACTTTCTCACAAAATCTGGGTTCAGTGTATTGTCAATCATCTCAGTTCTTCCAAACTGTTAGGTTAAACAAAAACAGTCAAATGTCAAAAAAACATGCCATCATATTCACTCATACATAAGAAACTATAATATCTTGCTTAAGTCTTTCCAAATTATCATCTTAGTTTTTTTGTTTTTGTATGCCTTTAATGACAGGACAGTGGAGAATGACAGGAAGTGAGTGGGAGAGAGAGTCGGGGTGGGATCCGGAAAGGACCACGGGGCGGGAATCGAACGGTGCAGGTGCCGCAGCCAGTTGCACCACAGCCAGGGCCCCAAATTATCATCTTAGCACACAACCTATCCATGGGTGTTATGTTTAAAACTCAAGATGAGGGACCACAAAGTCCAAAGCTGTTGACCTCATTGGAAGCCTCTCCAAGCGGCCAGCAGACCAGGCTAGTGTGGTGGAGCCCCAGTGGTAGCGCTAGAGATCCTCAGCCTCTCTCACTGGCTGCTTAGCTGCCACCTTTCTGGCACTCAGACAGTGATCCCCACAGGGAACATTCTTTTGTGGATGGAACTTTGGCAGAGGGAGTAATGAGCTATTATCCCTGCCAGCACTGCCGTGTGGCGGACTCAGCAGGAGTCCACTTCTACCCCTGTGTTTCTTCCAAGTCGTCTGCTTTGGGTAAATCTGATTTTAAAATGCAGGGAGTCCTGGGCACTCAGCAATGGCAAAGCCTCTTAAGGATGTCATGCAGTCCCAATAATATGGATTATTAGAAGTAATATGTTATTACATTGTGCAGCAAAAAGAGAATGGCATTCAGGACAATCCAGAGAAATTAAATGATGCAGTTAGCAAATAGATACGAAAATGAGATGTCCACTCTGCCTAAATTGGGTGGACACAGTGGTGGGTGGAGACAGGCTGATGCTCTCTTTTTGTATTTTCATTGTAGATGGCTTGTCAAATGTCCTATACAGCCAGCAATCCACCACCCATCTCTTAAATTACCGATATGGGTTAATGTATGATTAAGCTTTTTATAATACCCCAGAATTTGCACTTTGTTCAGTATCAGTTTCCAATTTGTTCTGATTAGATCCTAATGTGTTTTAAATGACAGGTCAGCAGGAGCTACGTTTTCTTTTGAAACTACTTCACAGTGCAATCTCATTTTAAACTACCTCCTCATTCTATTTTGCAAAATGTCATTAAACTTGATTTAACAGTTTTCTCAAACACACTAAAACCATTGGCTCAAAATTACTTCAACATCATTTGATTGACTAGAGACACATCCTGACATTGCAGGTCTGGTCTTAGCTGGAGACTGCATAGTAAAGGTACAGGTATGTACCCCCACAGTAGACTGTATATTTCTGATGACATAAAAGCTGGTCGCACCAGCGTCAGAGGTAGGAGTGTGCAGTAAATATGTGAATAATTTATCATGTTCTCTGGAGGCCAGTGACTAATTCTCTTGAGAGCATCACTAACTCTGGCGCTGTCCTTGGTACTGCTTTCTACAGCATTTTCCAACACCTTCTCCTAATCTAAACCATTAGAGAATCCATGCTCCCAGTCATAAAATGCATTTAGTGAAGGATTCCTTGTGATAACTCACAAACTAATGGAGGCACAGATATCATATGATGAATAAGGACAAGATTCAATCACACTGAATATCAAAATCATCACAGTGGTAGCAAAAGAATGAAATTAATATGAATTATTTTAAACACAAGGTTAGGTGCTCTTTAGAAATATTATATATATATAACATTATACTTATATAGGCTTATAGACTTAATAAACATTGTGTTTATTTAGACTTATAGGTCTAAATAAACACAATGTACATTTGGAATAAATACACTGGAATAAATGTATTTCAACTTTGCTCATTTTGACCATTTTGAATGTCTCTCAAAACAGAAGCATCTAATGACAGTGTTTTTAAGAGTTTGATTGTTTTGATGAAATTAACTTACCTCTCGCCATTCTTTGGTCCCAATGCCCTGCACATAAAGCACAACAACTAAAAGAAACAGACAAGGGAGTTTAAACCGATATGAAAACCACCTATACATATATATATATATATATATATATATATATATATATATTCCTAAACTAATTTGTCTCTCTAATGACAATCTGAATGTAACTTTATAAGGTACAGTTCTGTATCAAAAATACAGTTCTGTTTCTGCAAAACAGACCAAATGTCTGTGTCCAGATCAAGCCAGTTTCAAGCAAAACACATTGCCTTAGGAGCAGAGGAGGGAGGAGAGTGATTCGTTTGGCCTTTGGGCAAAATATCAACTAGCACACTGCATCTTTAATAGAAATGGCTCGATAATTACTTCAGTGAAGCTTGCTTACACTGAGGAGTAAGCAAGCCCATTTGGGTCTAAATAGCTGTTAATGAGTGGGCACTGATGGATCACCCAGATGAGGTTTAAGGGTATTTCATTAGGAAACATCTGTTGATACTTAAGTAATATACAACAAGCCTTTAACAAAACCTATGTCAGCAACCATCTCAGAACCTCAAGTTTGACGAGTAGTAGTACATGTATAACACTAAGACTGAATTCACATCCAAATTCAGTCATAGAACAAAAAATAAATTTAACATTTAACAGAATATTTCATTTTTCAGTGTAGCTCAATTCAGGTGGAGAGTCTGTTCAGGCAGACATGGGTTGGGTGGAGTCCTGACAAGAACTGGAAAATGATGAGATTGTGTGATGAAAGTTTGGCAGATAGACACAGCACAGGTTGCAACCGGAGATAGCATGATGGAGATTAATTAGATAGATAGATAGATAGATAGATAGATAGATAGATAGATAGATAGATAGATAGATAGATAGATACTTTATTGATCCTCCAGGGGAAATTCAAGGAGAGTTCCTGATTAATGTTGATTGTCTAGCACTTGATTTCAACTGTACAATCTTTTTGCATTACAATTACAGTGCTGTTGAGTAAAGTATGTCATCCTTTTTAATAGTTCAATATTAGGCCATATCCTTGATTTCTCTAACCTGGCATAGCCATGGTACCATGCCAATGGGATTTTATTATCGGCCATAATTCAACTTGGCCAAGAAGCCAGTCCGAATTTACCACAAAAATTTCACAAAAATTGATAATGTCAAATGCCTAAATCACTGTTTTCTGTTTGTCTTATTTTTTTAAAGTTATTGCACTGTAAATATCTTGTATAACAGACGTGAAATGTAAACATCTCGCTTGTCAAGGGGCAGCAATTTTGTTGAAAAACAAAATCAACTCTAGTGCACTCAGGTGAATGGCTGTTTCACTGTTCCTCATCCAACTATCATTGTAAAAAGCCTGCTCAAATCATTTATATTCCTCTCACCAACAAGAGAATACCATCATATTAAGATTATTAATTTAAATTTAAATTATTTAATTTAAAGCACAAGGATTTTTGCCTGTGCAGGTTAGTAGCACAGCAGTTACTAATTCATTGAAGGAAAGGCCATTTGTTTTGCTCATGAAAACACAAAATCTTCAGGGATCCCTGAATATTTTTGCACATTGTTGGCTGTTATGTGTAGGCTATGTATGTATGTATCAATATTAGCAAAACTGGCTATAGGTGGGATAACATTTCAATATCTTGTCTAATAGCTACTGCCACATCATTACCACACTATGACAGAGAGCAAAACAATGATGGTCATTTTAAACTATTAAAAACATCAGGCTGTGACAACAAATAAAGCTCTTGTGAGTGACGAAATGTAGTCCACTATCGTTTCTACATGTAAAAGATAATTACGACTCAGATGAGGTGAGCTAAAGACAGGCAAATGTACAGACACAGGCAAATGTAAGTACATGAAAAAGGCAGGGAGACACAGCGAGGCACACATTAGGCTTACAGTAATTACTTTAATTGCTTTCAGGCTGTCATCTGCACTTGGAGAGAATGGATTGGAGGTGTGGCTCAGTGCAGAATGCAGAAATTAACATATACCTCTCTTTCCCCTCACTCTCATAAGAATCAGGTGTGAGAGTGAAATGAACATGTATACCTCTCTTTCCCCTCACTCTCATAAGAATCAGGTGTGCTGAGAATGCCAGTGGACACAATCTCTCTGCCAAACAAGGGAAATGAGCTGTTGCAAATGCAAATTGGTCTAAATATTTACCAGCAAATGCATTCAGTAACAGTTTTACTGTATCTGTTTCTGTCCTCCTCATGTGTACACAGTAGGCCAAATTCTGCACATATTAAAACAAGGAAAAGTCACCTGAACCCAAGTTATGAATGCTGACTAATGAATGAATGAATGTGAATGATTGAATGAACCAATACCAGACCAATAAATTAAAGGCTCTCTAAGCGACGCCACACGCTTTTTAGGCTAAAACATTTTCTGTCACTTACTGCAAACATCACCTAACCAACCGCTAGCTGTCTGTGTCCTGAATACACTGTAAAAAAACGCGATCTCTGTGGACAGCTTGGGAAAGTTCGGAAAGATCAAAAATTTTCAGATCAAAGCCTCGCAGACCATCAGGGAAGATAAAAACATTACTAGAGAGTGTGTATGTGTGTATTTGTGTGTGTGTATTTCCCATCAGGGAAGATAAAAATATTACTAGTCTCCAGATTACACACATGACTAGTCTCCAGATTAAACACATGACTAGTCTCTAGATTAAACACATGACTAGTCTCCAGATTAAAAACATAACTAGTCTCCAGATTAAAAACATAACTAGTCTCCAGATTAGTCTCCAAACATATCAAACTGTTCCAGCAAATCACAGACGAGATGCGCGTTTAGGAGAGTTTCAATTGCACGGAAGAGCACGGGAGGGAGGGGGAGGAAGTAGCAAGCTAGCTCTCTGTTTTGTTTGAAAGTCAACACAGGTGAAGTTACCCAGCATCGCTTAGAGCACCTTTAATTGATTATTCCAAACTGGACAAATTACGTTATATAATGCACATACCTGGATCAGACTTTGAGAATGTATCTATGTCCAACAAATTCCTGTGAAAATAAGTCACAATTTAAGCAAATAAGCATTTTCATTATTCTGGAACATGAAATCAGGACACCATCATAAGAATTACCAGCCCTTTCAGTTACACTTTACTTGACAGTATCGACATAAGAGTGACATGACACTGTCATGAATGTGTCATAAACAAGTCATAAACACTTTCATGGGCCAACATTTTAACCAAACTGTCTAACGCTACACCAAAATGTTTATAGCCGCCAACTAGATGTACCGCAGAGTGGTACAAAATATGATCGCCATCCAGTCCTGCACATTCGCTCCTCAAAAATAAATCACGCTTGTCAATTGGTCTCCATCCCCTACTCTTGCAATTTTGTGGATGTAAATGAGTATGTGCATGTGTGTGTTTGCTTCTGTGTGTGCGGGTGTGTGTGTGTGTGTGTGTGGGTGAGAGGGGGGGGGGGTAATGGTGTGTGTGTGTGTGTCTGTCTTTATGTGTGTGTGGGTGCAGGTTACAGAAACATCATTATGCATTAACTTTACTGTTCTACAACTGACAATACTGTACTTCTCGCATGGAAAAAATGGAAATACATTTTTTATGGAATAAAAATGATATCAGACACATGCCGATTATAATGTGTCCTCTGACAAATATAGTTAGAGTCATAGTTAGTACCTGTGGTCCAGAAGAGGCCCGGGACTGAATTAGCTGTATGTATAAACAGGGGTGCTGTTGATTACATCAGACCTTTCCACTGATTAAGGTATGCAAATTGCTGGCCTTACAGCAGTCAATGCATTTTTATGGCTGTTTTGATAAAGGTACAGTATGTGTTTATAAAATTGCATCATGTTGTCTTTTTGCTCAGAAGACCTCATTTTGGAGCCACTCTGAAGCTGGATAAATTGTGGTGAAAACTGAATGGTATTTCCTGTTACCGAATTTTCCTTTAAAGCACAACTGCACAACTGTCCACATTTAAACCTCCTTCTTAAATTTGAAATGTAAAGGGTATTCTACCTCAAGACAAAAAGAGACAGAAGGCAGAAATAAGGGAATCCTGACAATGTGATACCTCACACAGCAGTATGCATATGAGCTGTCCACCAGATTGAGCAATGAATTCCAACTCCATGCTGTCTGACGAACCCCTGCTCTACAGGAGGCTAGTGTCAGCCATCAGGTGCCAAGTCTGAGGAGATATGACGCATTCAACCTTAGTACCTGTAGAGCGGCTTAGTTTCCCTAACTACCGGGTACCATCCACCGAAATCTGAAATCTGGCATCCATAACTGGTTTGGCCAGTGAGGTAGTAATCAGTATCACTACCGCAGCAATGAGACCTGGTGTACACAGTGCATCACAAGCGTAAGTGTGGCCAAAAAAGCGGGTACGTCCACTTACCACTTGAGTGTCAGCTTGACTATCATGCGCTTGGAGCTGAGCTTGAGTCCAACGAACATCTGCCACTGAACCATTTCCTCTGCAAACTGAGGCAGCTGAGGTGACTGAGAGAAGCTGCTAAGTGATGCAGGATTGCTGGAGAGCTGGCCATCAGCATCCAGTCATCCAAAAAATTCTAAATGCGAATTCTGTCCTGGTTCTAAATATTCTAAAGGAGAGCCAGTGCCACATCTATGCACCACAACAATGTTTAGGGAGAGAGGGAGAACCCAAACGGAAGGACAGTGAACTGCCACAACTGCCAATTTCTTCTTTCATGCTAGTAAAACACACCTTGTTTTCAAACACAAAGTATAGATAGTTGCTCTGCGTGGCCGTTATCACAAAGTGAACTAACCAGTCTCCCTGTCGGACACTGGACTGAATTCTGTATGCCATTTGTTTCATGCTTGACATCCGGAAATCCAGGAAGTGGACGGTCACGCTTTGTGTGGCAATCCTCCAAAAAGTAGCCATCCATCCTGGTCTTAGCCACTGGTGGTGGTTCCAGCCAAAGCATGTGGAGCTCAAATCAGCATGGTGGGCTATCATCGGCACTGGGGCCAACCACAGCTTTCTCCACCTACCCTTCTGCCCCACCGAGGATTCGAACAAAATGACTTTGTCACGGTGACCAGGTCTAAACATGTCCACTGGGAGCTCACCCCTCTCTACACCCTGGGATTCTGGCAAGCGCTTGGGTGAAGAGGGAGAGGAGCGTCATAATGCGGGCAGCATCGCACACTGGAGAGCGAGAATGGCTTGGTGGCAAATGCTGCTAGTCAGGGAGGATGGAGATCTCCAACGCTTAAGTGGAATATTGCCGCATTGAGAAGGCCTTCTTCCACCTTCTTTCTTGCTTTGTTTCAGCCACAGACCAACCAATAGGCACCCATCCTATTTTTAGCATGAAATGTTGCTCGAGCCGCACCTGAGACATGCATGTCACCAGTGTACATGCTCTAACCTGGGCGCCAAAATGAAAATGCACAAGTAACGCAGCTGCGTTAGTCACATAGTCGCCATGCATGCGGTGTGAATCAGCCGTGAGAATGACTCCACTTGGTTAACATTGAGTGAACTTGACTGAAAGAGACCTACTGCTTTCCCATGTATATAAAAGGGTTATGTGGTTGCCTCTCTTCTTATAATACATTATGTGCACCAGGGGCTCCTGCAGGAATGAATGCTATGGTACGCACACACATCTACAGACAGATTCTCTCTCCTGCTCAAACAAAAGGTGTGCGTGCATTAAGTTGATTTTGATAACGTGTTTACAAACTTTACAGAAAATTGTAAATAGCCTGCTGTCACAGAGTTAATGGGATACTGTGCAGAGTTGGGAAGTTATTGTGAAGCTACTTTGGCAAATGTAAATCTGCTGACTTCACCTTTCCTAGAGTGGTTATGTGATAAAGACTTACATAAACTTTAAATGACACCCTGTTATCAGCCTGACTGAGGAGGCTCCAAAAGATGTGGTGATTCATAAACAAGAGCACAGGCCACATGGTAAACCTGCAAACACAAGTGTTCCAGTGGTAACATTAAGTTCATTCAAGTAGGGTGTTTAGGGTGTTGATGTTTCAGAGCCAATTGGAATCAATCTCATTATATCACCACAGTAAGTTGTACAACTATTGACTATTGATCGTTTTGGACAAAAGCGGCTGCTAAATCATATATAACCATATAAATCATATAACTATTTTACAACTTTTTCTTTTGTTCACTCTTTACTCATTCAGTCAGTGTATAAGCATAAGCATTCTCTCATAAGCATTCTCTCAGACTTTGTCAAGGCATTCAAAACAAGGCATAGAAATGGTTTCTTTCGACCTTAAAAAGTAGGCTATGTCCTCTATTATTAATCTTTAATAAAAAACAATTTGAAAATGTAATTTTAGAAAGAAAGAGATAGGAATCTACTGAGAAGAAATATCCCACTTCATGTAAGCTAATACAAAATAGAAGCTTCTGATCTACAAGCTTCTGAAGCTTCTATAGTTTTCTAATTTGCTGATAACATTTAAGCTAAGCGTCATTCTTTCATGCTGTCATATTTCATGATGATAATTTCTTCTTTCATGCTAGTAATATTTTACAACAAAAAGGAATCAAAATGGACATGGTGGTAGAGTAAAAATGATTTCTAATGGATAAGCGATGGACGTTGTCAGTGAGCAACAGCAAGAGAAAAGCTTCATTTTTTAAAACATTCTTTCTTCCGTCAGATTCCTTCACAGAAATGTATATCCATTGATGCTGCTATGATTTTGGACCTAACAAATACTTTCAAAATACTCTACGGTAATTCATCTCCAACACGACAACTACGAACTGCCTGAGTATAAAAACATTACACGTTTTATTCTGAACGTTGTGATTCTCAAATATGGGGTTATAGCAGTTAAAAACACACAACTTCGTCGGCTACCGCACAAGGTCACTGAGGTTAACCTGACTGAGCCGTTAAGGAACGGTATTCGAGTACCACTTTGATTACTCTAATATTAACACCAGTGACTCTCTTCCTCAATGAGGAAACATATTGCAATTCACTATTAATCGTCGCTTACCTTATAAGTTACTGTAGCCTATTCGTTTGAAGTTACATCGAAGTAGGTACTAACCTGCACGAGACGGTAACTTCTATTTTGGTTGCGGGTACATTCGAGTGCAATGGGTCACATTGTCCAACCGATGCCATCGTCTCATTTGTTGAGCTGACTTGCCTTCCTTTCAACATTTTGAATGCTCACAGAATCCGGTAAAAGCGATATACCAAGTTGTTACCAGTTTATGTCATGTCCATTCACAATGTTCATTTGTGACAGTAGACAACCACGGTGAAATAAGTCATATGCGACATCTGGATGTTGTGCCACTCGTGGTATCACAGGAAAGCGCGCGCGCCTCTCCAACACAGATTCTCCCCCCGTTCTGTTTTCCAGCGCCTTCGACAGGAGTTGGAGCAGTTGATTGCCTCTGAAGCACATGCATAGCCAACTGATAGAGAAGGGAGGGCTAATGAAATCTCAGGTCTTCTGGAACATATTTTTAATTGGAAAGGTTGAGTTGAGAATGTTTAATGATTTTATTTCTAGTCTACTGAACCCAAGCACATAACAAAACATAAGAGCCATGGCCATTTTGAGATTATGAGATGAATTAAAAATAGATTTTTATCAAAGATTTTGTAGGAAATCAAACAGAATTTCAAAGGTTGCATGTAAAGAGTCTTCATTGTCCTTTGTAAATGGCTGTTAATACAGTTGTCTGAGCCCTGCCAAATAAAGACTGATGTTTTTATTTGTTATTTGTTCGCCATGTCCACTGCTCTCTATTTGGTGGCCTTGTTTTTGGTTGAAATTGAAATATGTATGAAGGTCGAAAAGTAAGCCAGTGAAAGGCAGAGTAATCTCTCCCAGCTTTTTCTTCCACATAGTCCCTGTATCTGAGGGTGCACAGGTGACAGAATGATAAAACTCCTCCCTGGTCTCACTGCACCCATTCACTGGGAGACTTTATTACCCCCAGGGCAAACGTCTGTTTAGTTTTCCTGTCACAAGAATGGACTTGAAGAGAGAAAAGGAATGAGAAAGTACAGCGTTACACCTGCATACAAAATCCTTCCTGTGTCCTCAATATCCTTGAGATGCTCATTGTGCCCCACTGCTGGTGATTGCCAGTGCCTAATGCATCCAAGGTCCTAGATTAAAATGCAGCCTGCATCTGGATGCTGTTCACATTATAATCCCCTTTAAAAGCAGATGTGGCAGATGTGATCATGTGCAGAAACACCTGCCATAGGCACACACTGCAAAAAATGAAATCTAACCAAATGTTAATAATCTTATATTAAGATCAAAAAATCTATTTGGTATTGTTTTTAGTATGAAAAGACTTACCTAGCGCTCTCTCGAAAGATCATTTTGACTTAATTTTAGAAGACTTTGACTTATTTTAAGGAGATTTTTCAAGATAAATTTACTCAGTGCACTGGCAGACAAATTTACTTGTTTTTAGGACAAATTGGCTTAACGCACTGGCAGACAAATTTGCTTGTTTTCAGGATGAGATGTCTTAATTTAAGAAAAGTTTGACTTATTTTAAGTCAAATGATTTCATCAGAAAGTGTAAGAAAGGTAAGTGTCTTTAAACAATATCAACTAGTTTTTTTTATCTTGATATAAGATTAATAACACTTGGTTAGATTTTGTTAGATAAGCAGTTTTTGCAGGCTCAGTCACCCCTTTTTGTTTGCATTCTGCTGCTACGTTTCTGACTGGACCTGGAGACACAGAAGACGAGAACTCACACCTGGACCTGGAGACACAGAAGACGAGAACTCACACCTGTTTTAAGGGCTGAATTTGCAGTATGCTGGTGCCGACATTTGAACAGAAGTGGGCTTTACTTCATGTGTATCTGGAGCATCTATGCTATAAATATGAACCACTCTAAAGCCATCTCCATCCCCCTCTCTATTGTCAAGTGTGTGCTCATCATAACAACACAGACACACACACACACACACTGACACACTGACACACACACACACACACACACACACACACACACCTACATGAAGTATAATAAGGCAAGGGCAAAATAGTCTACACAGTGGGAAGTGTATCTAAGAACCTGAATGTGAGTGTATTCAGTAAACTGAACCCAGTAGCACAATTGACATATGCACATATGAATTGAAGTTAGGCTACTACTAAATCCTCATTGAATAGCTGGAGTACACTTGCTTAGGCATTTATTGTTGATAAATACCCTCAAACATGGCAAGTCTGTTTTTATTAAATTTATTTATCATTTATTGTTGATAAATACCCTCAAACATGGCAAGTCTGTTTTTATTTATTTATTGATCATTTATTGTTGATAAATACCCTCAAACATGGCAAGTCTGTTTTTATTTATTTATTTATCATTTATTGTTGATAAATACCCTCACACATAAGTCTGTTTTTGCAACCTGAGAGTTCAGTAGAAGACTTGTATCAGAGACATTGCCCTTTAATGTGAGACTAGGATAGCAAACTGGAATATAAGTATGCAGAGCTGGATTTGGGTCCTTGTTACTAGTTCAGTAGCTGTGCTCTTATTATTCAGTGTATTCATACCAAACAAAAGAAAACACAAGAAACATTTGCCTTGTGGTGTGTGTGCCCTGTATAGAGTAAAGTCATGTCATAATGGCTTATGAACTATGGGGATGAATGGTGGCAAATATGAAAATGTTTTCATCTATTTCATCTATTTCATTTCAAGTGTGCCTGGAAAATTCAGACTCAACTGAGGGAGGCTTTAGAATGGATAACTCTGTGATATTATAAAAGGATGTTTCATGACTACACATGGGAGACGCCTATTTTGCACTGAAGCATTGGAAACCACATACCCGGGTTTCTTGATTGCACCCCACTGGTCCTCAACTCTTAAGGGCCGTTCACACCAAGAACTATAAAAATAACGGTTAAAAACTATCGCTACAGCGAATATGAATGACGATGTCCACACCTAAACTATAATGATAACGATATGAAGAATGATACATTTTGCCTCCAAGAAAACCAGCCATGCAACTTCAAGAACGGCGGCCCGACAAATCTCACGAGAATAGTGAAACATTACCTTGTCATAAATGTTAAACTTAACTGTTACTTTACAGTTTAGTAGATTTTGCTGTTTCAGTGACATTTAAATGAAATTAAGTTGAATTGATGGCCTTGTAACTACATGAGACATTGTACAAATATAGCAGTAGTGCTGCACACATCCACCATAGATTGAAACATGGTTTAAAGCTTGGCAGGATTTCCCCCTCTGCTGGAGAAATTGTGCTGGAGAAATTGTGCATTATGCTATTTCAAACTGTGGAAAAAGGTAACGCACATGGATTTGTTTACAAGCTAGCAAAACGGTTAGCATAAGTTCGTTAGACAATGTGGATGTTACAAGGTTAGAAACACGATTTAAAACGAGTTTCTTGTTTCTCACTTCTCTTTCTGGGATGGTAGTCTCAATGTTGCAAGGTTGGTTTTCCGCCTGGGGACGCTAGGGGCAGCGGGAAAAGTCACCATTTTCACCGGAACAGGTCATTTAACCATCCAAATGATTTCTAAACGGGTTTATTACGTTTTAATAGTTGCCAAGTTCTCCTTTAACCCTTTATCAGAAAAAGTGGTATTACTACAGTCTCTCATCTTAGAGCTCTACTCTTAGTGCTCAGTGCTTCTGAAGAAGAGCTATTAAAGACCAGATGACCTTGAAGTTTTACAACTGGTCAAAGCATCACGCCTCTCTGAAGACAGTCAGATGAAGTTGTCACTAATAGATTGTAAAGGGACATGACATCACAGCACTGCTGAGCATGCATCTGCCTCCATGTCAAAGGTAAAAAACAATCAATCAATTAGCCATCTGTGTCTGTAATTCCTGTCTAAAGAATGGCTTTTGTTTGGGTAATTTACGAGCACCTCTTGCTCCTGCAAATGGGAGCCTTCTGTTTTGCACAGTTGATTGTATTTACATCCACATCAATATCCCCGCCTTACCGTTTTTGGTCATATTTGGGATATAACATTTACATGAATACTGGCTATTTACCTGGTAATTACAGTGCATGAAAATGCACTGTACTGTTCTTCCTAGGCTTCTTCTTATTACAGTGCATGGAAATGCACTGTACTGTTCTTCCTAGGCTTCTTCTTATTACAGTGCATGAAAATGCACTGTACTGTTATTCCAAGGCTTTTTACAGTGCATGAAAATGCACTGTACTGTTCTTCCTAGGCTTCTTCTTATTACAGTGCATGAAAATGCACTGTACTGTTATTCCAAGGCTTTTTCTTCTTCTTATTCTTCTTCTTCTAACGCAGTTAATGCAGCTTAAACCGTTTAACGTAGAAACTTCATTCAAACTATGTTACGTAGGTCTTACTTAGGACATGTGGGCTTTGTATTTTTCAACTTTGTAACTTTTATACTTTTTAAACTATTAATTAAAAACTAGTCAAAATTTCCCCATAGACTTAACATGGGCTGATGACATCACAATAGAGCCGTTAAACAATTAGAATCCTATGGCAGGTGTTCGGGCCACCTGGATCAACTGCCAGTCTCAGGCTTTAAGCATACAAACTGGCCCTATTAAGACTACACATCCTGTTCAACTGCTTCCTCTGCCAAAAACTGTTTCAAAATAAAAGTCCTCACTACAATATTTCACTGTTAAACAATGTAACCCTTTAAACTACTGAACTTTTTAACTGTTCAGCCATTGTAACTGTTACTTGTCATCAACTATGACTCCTACCCACTGTAGCTAGTTAGCTAAGTTAGCTAAGTCACGTGGTTAGCATAGTTAGCATGCTAGCATGCTAGTTAGCATTTTTAGCAAAACTGCTAAAAATGATTAGCTAAGTAACGTGGTTAGCATAGTTAGCATGCTAGCATGTTAGCATGCTAGTTAGCATTTTTAACAAAACTGTTAAAAATGATTAGCTAAGTTAGCTAAGTAACATGGTTAGCATAGTTAGCATGCTAGCATGTTAGTTAGCATTTTAAGCAAAACTGCTTAAAATAATTAGCTAAGTCACATGGTTAGCATAGTTAGCATGCTAGCTAAGTCACATGGTTAGCATAGTTAGCATGCTAGCATGTTAGCATGCTAGTTAGAATTTTTAGCAAAACTGCTAAAAATGATTAGCTAAATCACATGGTTAGCATAGTTAGCATGCTAGCATGTTAGTTAGCATTTTTAGCAAAACTGCTAAAAATGATTAGCTAAGTTAGCTAAGTCACATGGTTAGCATAGTTATCATGCTAGTTAGCATTTTTAGCAAAACTACTTAAAATGATGAGCTAAGTCAGCTAAGTAACATGGTTAGCATAGTTATCATGCTAGTTAGCATTTTTAGCAAAACTGCTAAAAATGATTAGCTAAGTTAGCTAAGTCACATGGTTAGCATAGTTAGCATGTTAGCATGCTAGTTAGCATTTTTAGCAAAACTGTTAAAAATGATTAGCTAAGTTAGTTAAGTAACGTGGTTAGCATAGTTAGCATGCTAGTGTTTTAGCATGCTAGTTAGCATAGTAACTTGGTTAACATTATTATCTTTGTTAACATAGTTAGCATAACTGCTAGCAAACATTAGAGCCATTCTAACTGTCAGTTATCGTCAACTATCTACCCAAATAATTTAACCATTTAAACTATCTACCTATTTAACTGTTCAGTCATTCCAACTATATTAAACCTCATCTACTTAGCAACAAATATAGTTTGTTTTTACTCTGTATGATTTTTTTACGTTATATTTTTGCATTTTCATGCACTGTATTTCCTTCAGGAAATGCTTTTCTAGTTACAGTGCATGAAAATGCACTGTACTGTTCTTCCAAGGCATTTTATTATTATTCTTCTTCTAACGCACTTAATGCAGCTTCAACCGTTTAACGTAGAAACTTCATTCAAACTATGTTACGTAGGTCTTACTTAGGACATGGGTGCTATGTATTTTTCAGCTTTGTAACTTTTATACTTTTTAAACTATTAATTAAAAACTGTTCAAAATTTCCCCATAGACTTAACATTGGCTGATGACATCACAATAGAGCCGTTAAGCAATTAGAATCCTATGGCAGGTGTTCGGGCCACCTGGACCAACTGCCAGTCTCAGGCTTTAAGCATACAAACTGGCCCTATTAAGACTACACATCCTGTTCAACTGCTTCCTCTGCCAAAAACTGTTTCAAAATAAAAGTCCTCACTATAATATTTTACTGTTAAACAATTTAACCCTTTAAACTACTAACTGTTCAGCCATTGTAACTGTTACTTGTCATCAACTATGACTCCTACCCACTGTAGCTAGTTAGCTAAGTTAGCTAAGTCACATGGTTAGCATAGTTAGCATGTTAGCATGCTAGTTAGCATTTTTAGCAAAACTGCTTAAAATGATTAACTAAGTTAGCTAAGTCACATGGTTAGCATGCTAGTTAGCATTTTTAGCAAAACTGCTTAAAATGATGAGCTAAGTCAGCTAAGTAATATGGTTACCATACTTAGCATTTTAACATTGTTAGCATGCTAGTTAGCATAGTAACTTGGTTAACATTATTATCTTTGTTAACATAGTTAGCATAACTGCTAGTAAACATTAGAGCCATTCCAAGTGTCAGTTATCGTCAACTATCTACCTAAATAATTTAACCATTTAAAGTATCCATATTTAACCGTTCAATCATTCCACCTATATTAAACCTTATCTACCAAGTAAATCATTTACCTATATAAACTATCCACCTATTTAACTGTTCAGTCATTCCAACTATATTAAACCTCATCTACCTAAATACAGTGCATGAAAATGCAAACAATATGATGTCAAATATCATACAGAGTAAAAACAAACTATATTGGTTGCTACCTAAATAATTTAACCATTTAAACTATCCACTTATTTAACTGTTCAGTCATTCCAACTATATTAAACCTCATCTACCTAGCAACCAATATAGTTTGTTTTTACTCTGTATGATATTTTACATCATATTTTTGCATTTTCATGCACTGTATTTCCTTCAGGAAATGCTTTTCTAGTCTTCTTATTCTTCTTCTTCTAACGCATTTAATGCAGCTTCAACCGTTTAACGTAGAAACTTCATTCAAACATTGACGCGTAGGTCTTAATTAGGACATGTGGGCTTTGTATTTTTCAACTTTGTAACTTTTATACTTTTTAAACTATTAATTTAAAACGATCAGAATTTCCCCATTGACTTAACATTGCCATTTATGACATCACAGCAATTAGAATCCTATGGCAGGTGTTCAGGCCACCTGGACCAACTGCCAGTCTCAGGCTTTAAGCATACAAACTGGCCCTATTAAGACTACACATCCTGTTCAACTGCTTCCTCTGCCAAAAACTGTTTCAAAATAAAAGTCCTCACTATAATATTTTACTGTTAAACAATTCAACCCTTTAAACTACTGAACTTTTTAACTGTTCAGCCATTGTAACTGTTACTTGTCATCAACTATGACTCCTACCCACTGTAGCTAGTTAGCTAAGTTAGCATAGTTACCATGCTAGCATGTTAGCATTTTTAGCAAAACTGCTAAAAATGATTAGCTAAGTTAGCTAAGTCACATGGTTAGCATAGTTAGCATGCTAGCATGTTAGTTAGCATTTTTAGCAAAACTGCTAAAAATGATTAGCTATGTTAGCTAAGTCACATGGTTAGCATAGTTAGCATGCTAGCATGTTAGTTAGCATTTTTAGCAAAACTGCTAAAAATGATTAGCTAAGTTAGCTAAGTAACATGGTTAGCATAGTTAGCATGTTAGCATGCTAGTTAGCATTTTTAGCAAAACTGCTTAAAATGATTAGCTAAGTTAGCTAAGTCACATGGTTAGCATGCTAACATGCTAGTTAACATTTTTAGCAAAACTGCTTAAAATGATGAGCTAAGTCAGCTAAGTAACATGGTTAACATACTTAGCATTTTAACATTGTTAGCATGCTAATTAGCATAGTAACTTGGTTAACATTATTATCTTTGTTAACATAGTTAGCATAACTGCTAGCAAACATTAGAGCCATTCCAAGTGTCAGTTATCGTCAACTATCTACCTAAATAATTTAACCATTTAAGTATCCACCTATTTAACTGTTCAGTCATTCCAACTATATTAAACCTTATCTACCTAGCAACCAATATAGTTTGTTTTTACTCTGTATGATATTTCTCATATATTAGTATCATATTTTTGCATTTTCATGCACTGTATTTCCTTCAGGAAATGCTTTTCTAGTTCTTATTCTTCTTCTTCTAACGCACTTAATGCAGCTTCAACCGTTTAACGTAGAAACTTCATTCAAACTATGTTACGTAGGTCTTACTTAGGACATGGGTGCTATGTATTTTTCAGCTTTGTAACTTTTATACTTTTTAAACTATTAATTAAAAACTATCAAAATTTCCCCATTGACTTAACATTATGATTATGACATCACAATACGGCCGTTAAGCAATTAGAATCCTATGGCAGGTGTTCGGGCCACCTGGACCAACTGCCAGTCTCAGGCTTTAAGCATACAAACTGGCCCTATTAAGACTACACATCCTGTTCAACTGCTTCCTCTGCCAAAAACTGTTTCAAAATAAAAGTCCTCTCTATAATATTTTACTGTTAAACAATTTAACCCTTTAAACTACTAACTGTTCGGCCATTGTAACGGTTACTTGTCATCAACTATGACTCCTACCCACTGTAGCTAGTTAGCTAAGTTAGCTAAGTCACGTGGTTAGCATAATTAGCATGCTAGCATGTTAGCATGCTAGTTAGCATTTTTAGCAAAACTGCTAAAAATGATTAGCTAAGTTAGTTAAGTAACGTGGTTAGCATAGTTAGCATGCTAGCATGCTAGTTAGCATTTTTAACAAAACTGCTAAAAATGATTAGCTAAGTTAGCTAAGTAACATGGTTAGCATAGTTAGCATGCTAGCATGTTAGCATGCTAGTTAGCATTTTTAACAAAACTGCTAAAAATGATTAGCTAAGTTAGCTAAGTAACGTGGTTAGCATAGTTAGCATGCTAACGTGTTAGCATGGTAGTTAGCATTTTTAGCAAAACTGCTAAAAATGATTAGCAAAGTTAGCTAAGTAACATGGTTAACACAGTTAGCATGCTAGCATGTTAGCATGCTAGTTAGCATAGTTAGCAAAACTGTTAAAAATGATTAGCTAAGTTAGCTAAGTAACATAGTTAGCATGCTAGCAGTTAACATGCTAATTAGCATTTTTAGCAAAAAAACTTGGTTAACATTATTATCTTTGATAACATAGTAGCATAACTACTAGCAAACATTAGGGCCATTCCAACTGTTAGTTATCGTCAATTATCTACCTAAATAATTTAACTATTTAAATGATCCACCTATTTAACCGTTCAATCATTTCAACTATATTAAACCTTATCTACCAAGCAAATCATTTAACTATATAAACTATCCACCTATTTAACTGTTCAGTCATTCCAACTATATTAAACCTCATCTACCTAGTTCAGTCATTCCAACTATATTAAACCTCATCTACCTAGCAAATAATTTAACCATTTAAACTATCCACTTATTTAACTGTCCAGTCATTCCAACTATATTAAACCTCATCTACCTAGTTTAGTCATTTGAACTATATTAAACCTCATCATGTTGGTTGCCAATTAGCACATCATCTGTTTTAACAATATATTTCACACCATATGTTTTGCATTTTCATGCACTGGTAATTCCCTGGAATTGCGTTTTCTAGTTACAGTGCATGAAAATGCACTGTACTGTTCTTCCTAAGCTTCTTCTTATTACAGTGCATGAAAATGCACTGTACTGTTCTTCCAAGGCATTTTATTATTATTCTTCTTCTAACGCACTTAATGCAGCTTCAACCGTTTAACATAGAAACTTCATTCAAACTATGTTACGTAGGTCTTACTTAGGACATGGGTGCTATGTATTTTTCATCTTTGTAACTTTTATACTTTTTAAACTATTAATTAAAAACTAATCAAAATTTCCCCATAGACTTAACATGGGCTGATGACATCACAATAGAGCCGTTAAGCAATTAGAATCCTATGGCAGGTGTTCGGGCCACCTGGACCAACTGCCATTCTCAGGCTTTAAGCATACAAACTGGCCCTATTAAGACTACACATCCTGTTCAACTGCTTCCTCTGCCAAAAACTGTTTCAAAATAAAAGTCCTCACTACAATATTTCACTGTTAAACAATTTAACCCTTTAAACTACTGAACTTTTTAACTGTTCAGCCATTGTAACTGTTACTTGTCATCAACTATGACTCCTACCCACTGTAGCTAGTTAGCTAAGTTAGTTAAGTCACATGGTTAGCATAGTTAGCATGCTAGCATGTTAGCATGCTAGTTAGCATTTTCAGCAAAACTGCTAAAAATGATTAGCTAAGTTAGCTAAGTAGCATGGTTAACATAGTTAGCATGCTAGCATGTTAGCATGCTAGTTAGCATTTTTAGCAAAACTGCTAAAAATGATTAGCTAAGTTAGCTAAGTCACATGGTTAGCATAGTTAGCATGCTAGCATGTTAGCATGCTAGTTAGCATTTTTAGCAAAACTGCTAAAAATGATTAGCTAAGTCAGCTAAGTAACGTAGTTAGCATAGTTAGCATGCTAGCATGCTAGTTAGCATTTTTAGCAAAACTGCTAAAAACGATTAGCTAAGTCAGCTAAGTAACGTAGTTAGCATAGTTAGCATGCTAGCATGCTAGTTAGCATTTTTAGCAAAACCGCTAAAAACGATTAGCTAAGTCAGCTAAGTAACGTGGTTAGCATAGTTAGCATGCTAGTGCTAGCATGTTAGCATGCTAGTTAGCATTTTTAGCAAAACTACTAAAAACGATTAGCTAAGTAACATGGTTAGCATAGTTAGCATGCTAGCATGTTAGCATGCTAGTTAGCATAGTAACTTTGTTAACATTATTATCTTTGTTAACATAGTTAGCATAACTGCTAGCAAATATTAGAGCCATTCTAACTGTCAGTTATCGTCAACTATCTACCTAAATAATTTAACCATTTAAACTATCCACCTATTTAACTGTTCAGTCATTCCAACTATATTAAACCTCATCTACTTAGCAACCAATATAGTTTGTTTTTACTCTGTATGATATTTTACATCATATTTTTGCATTTTCATGCACTGTATTTCCTTCAGGAAATGCTTTTCTAGTTCTTATTCTTCTTCTTCTTCTAACGCACTTAATGCAGCTTCAACCGTTTAACGTAGAAACTTCATTCAAACTATGTTACGTAGGTCTTACTTAGGACATGGGTGCTATGTATTTTTCAGCTTTGTAACTTTTATACTTTTTAAACTATTAATTAAAATCTAGTCAAAATTTCCCCATTGACTTAACATTGGGCCTTTATGACATCACAGCAATTAGAATCCTATGGCAGGTGTTCGGGCCACCTGGACCAACTGCCAGTCTCAGGCTTTAAGCATACAAACTGGCCCTATTAAGACTACACATCCTGTTCAACTGCTTCCTCTGCCAAAAACTGTTTCAAAATAAAAGTCCTCACTATAATATTTTACTGTTAAACAATTTAACCCTTTAAACTACTGAACTTTTTAACTGTTCAGCCATTGTAACTGTTACTTGTCATCAACTATGACTCCTACCCACTGTAGCTTGTTAGCTAAGTTAGCTAAGTAGCATGGTTGGCATGCTAACATAGTTAGCATGCTAATTAGCATTTTTAGCAAAACTGCTTAAAATGATTAGCTAAGTTAGCTAAGTCACATGGTTAGCATAGTTAGCATGCTAGCATGTTAGCATGCTAGTTAGCATTTTTAGCAAAACTGTGAAAAATGATTAGCTAAGTTAGCTAAGTAACGTGGTTAGCATAGTTAGCATGCTAACGTGTTAACATGCTAGTTAGCATTTTTAGCAAAACTGCTAAAAATGATTAGCAAAGTTAGCTAAGTAACATGGTTAACATAGTTAGCATGCTAGTTAGCATAGTTAGCAAAACTGTTAAAAATGATTAGCTAAGTTAGCTAAGTAACATAGTTAGCATGCTAGCAGTTAACATGCTAATTAGCATTTTTAGCAAAAAAACTTGGTTAACATTATTATCTTTGATAACATAGTAGCATAACTACTAGCAAACATTAGGGCCATTCCAACTGTTAGTTATCGTCAATTATCTACCTAAATAATTTAACCATTTAAATTATCCACCTATTTAACCATTCAATCATTCCAACTATATTAAACCTTATCTACCAAGCAAATCATTTAACTATATAAACTATCCACCTATTTAACTGTTCAGTCATTCCAACTATATTAAACCTCATCTACCTAGCAATCAATATAGTTTGTTTTTACTCTGTTCATGCACTGTATTTCCTTCAGGAAATGCTTTTCTAGTCTAGTTATTATTCTTCTTCTAACGCATTTAATGCAGCTTCAACCGTTTAACGTAGAAACTTCATTCAAACTATGTTGCGTAGGTCTTACTTAGGACATGGGTGCTATGTATTTTTCATCTTTGTAACTTTTATACTTTTTAAACTATTAATTAAAAACTAATCAAAATTTCCCCATAGACTTAACATGGGCTGATGACATCACAATAGAGCCGTTAAGCAATTAGAATCCTATGGCAGGTGTTCCGGCCACCTGCATCAACTGCCAGTCTCAGGCTTTAAGCATACAAACTGGCCCTATTAAGACTACACATCCTGTTCAACTGCTTCCTCTGCCAAAAACTGTTTCAAAATAAAAGTCCTCACTACAATATTTCACTGTTAAACAATTTAACCCTTTAAACTACTGAACTTTTTAACTGTTCAGCCATTGTAACTGTTACTTGTCATCAACTATGACTCCTACCCACTGAAGCTAGTTAGCATGGTTAACATAGTTAGCATGTTAGCATGCTAGCATGCTAGTTAGCATTTTTAGCAAAACTGTTAAAAATGATTAGCTAAGTTAGCTAAGTAACGTGGTTAGCATGCTAGCGTGTTAGCATGCTAGTTAGCATTTTTAGTAAAACTGCTAAAAATGATTAGCTAAGTTAGCTAAGTAACGTAGTTAGCATGCTATCGTGTTAGCATGCTAGTTAGCATTTTTGGCAAAACTGTTAAAAATGATTAGCTAAGTTAGCTAAGTAACATGGTTAGCATAGTTAGCATGCTAGCATGCTAGTTAGCATTTTTAGAAAAAAAAACTTGGTTAACATTATTATCTTTGATAACATAGTAGCATAACTGCTAGCAAACATTAGGGCCATTCCAACTGCCAGTTATCGTCAATTATCTACCTAAATAATTTAACTATTTAAATGATCCACCTATTTAACCGTTCAATCATTCCAACTATATTAAACCTTATCTACCAAGCAAATCATTTAACTATATAAACTATCCACCTATTTAACTGTTCAGTTATTCCAACTATATTAAACCTCATCTACCTAGTTCAGTCATTCCAACTATATTAAACCTCATCTACCTAGTTCAGTCATTTGAACTATATTAAACCTCATCATGTTGGTTGCCAATTAGCACATCATCTGTTTTAACAATATATTTCACACCATATGTTTTGCATTTTCATGCACTGGTAATTCCCTGGAATTGCGTTTTCTAGTTACAGTGCATGAAAATGCACTGTACTGTTCTTCCTAGGCTTCTTATTCTTATTCTTATTCTTCCGCTAACGCATTTAATGCAGCTTCAACCGTTTAACGTAGAAACTTCATTCAAACTATGTTACGTAGGTCTTACTTGGGACATGGGTGCTATGTATTTTTCAGCTTTGTAACTTTTATACTTTTTAAACTATTAATTAAAAACGAATCAAAATTTCCCCATTGACTTAACATTATGATTATGACATCACAATACGGCCGTTAAGCAATTAGAATCCTATGGCAGGTGTTCGGGCCACCTGGACCAACTGCCAGTCTCAGGCTTTAAGCATACAAACTGGCCCTATTAAGACTACACATCCTGTTCAACTGCTTCCTCTGCCAAAAACTGTCTCAAAATAAAAGTCCTCACTACAATATTTCACTGTTAAACAATTCAACCCTTTAAACTACTGAACTTTTTAACTGTTCAGCCATTGTAACTGTTACTTGTCATCAACTATGACTCCTACCCACTGTAGCTAGTTAGCTAAGTTAGCTAAGTAACATGGTTAGCATAGTTAGCATGCTAGCATGCTAGTTAGCATTTTTAGCAAAACTGCTTGAAATGATTAGCTAAGTTAGCTAAGTCACATGGTTAGCATAGTTAGCATGCTAGCATGTTAGCATGCTAGTTAGCATTTTTAACAAAACTGCTTAAAATGATTAGCTAAGTTAGCTAAGTCACATGGTTAGCATAGTTAGCATGCTAGCATGTTAGCATGCTAGTTAGCATTTTTAGCAAAACTGCTAAAAACGATTAGCTAAGTCAGCTAAGTAACGTGGTTAGCATAGTTAGCATGCTAGCATGCTAGTTAGCATTTTTAGCAAAACCACTAAAAACGATTAGCTAAGTCAGCTAAGTAACGTGGTTAGCATAGTTAGCATGCTAGCGCTAGCATGTTAGCATGCTAGTTAGCATTTTTAGCAAAACTACTAAAAACGATTAGCTAAGTAACATGGTTAGCATAGTTAGCATGCTAGCATGTTAGCATGCTAGTTAGCATAGTAACTTTGTTAACATTATTATCTTTGTTAACATAGTTAGCATAACTGCTAGCAAACATTAGAGCCATTCCAACTGTCAGTTATCGTCAACTATCTACCTAAATAATTTAACCATTTAAACTATCCACCTATTTAACTGTTCAGTCATTCCAACTATATTAAACCTCATCTACTTAGCAACCAATATAGTTTGTTTTTACTCTGTATGATATTTTACATCATATTTTTGCATTTTCATGCACTGTATTTCCTTCAGGAAATGCTTTTCTAGTTCTTATTCTTATTATTCTTCTTCTTCTAACGCACTTAATGCAGCTTCAACCGTTTAACGTAGAAACTTCATTCAAACTATGTTACGTAGGTCTTACTTAGGACATGGGTGCTATGTATTTTTCAGCTTTGTAACTTTTATACTTTTTAAACTATTAATTAAAAACTATCAAAATTTCCCCATTGACTTAACATTATGATTATGACATCACAATACGGCCGTTAAGCAATTAGAATCCTATGGCAGGTGTTCGGGCCACCTGGACCAACTGCCAGTCTCAGGCTTTAAGCATACAAACTGGCCCTATTAAGACTACACATCCTGTTCAACTGCTTCCTCTGCCAAAAACTGTTTCAAAATAAAAGTCCTCTCTATAATATTTTACTGTTAAACAATTTAACCCTTTAAACTACTAACTGTTCGGCCATTGTAACTGTTACTTGTCATCAACTATGACTCCTACCCACTGTAGCTAGTTAGCTAAGTTAGCTAAGTAACGTGGTTAGCATAGTTAGCATGCTAGCATGTTAGCATGCTAGTTAGCATTTTTAACAAAACTGCTAAAAATGATTAGCTAAGTTAGCTAAGTAACGTGGTTAGCATAGTTAGCATGCTAGCATGTTAGTTAGCATTTTTAACAAAACTGCTAAAAATGATTAGCTAAGTTAGCTAAGTAACGTGGTTAGCATAGTTAGCATGCTAACGTGTTAGCATGCTAGTTAGCATTTTTAGCAAAACTGCTAAAAATGATTAGCAAAGTTAGCTAAGTAACATGGTTAACATAGTTAGCATGCTAGCATGTTAGCATGCTAGTTAGCATAGTTAGCAAAACTGTTAAAAATGATTAGCTAAGTTAGCTAAGTAACATAGTTAGCATGCTAGCAGTTAACATGCTAATTAGCATTTTTAGCAAAAAAACTTGGTTAACATTATTATCTTTGATAACATAGTAGCATAACTGCTAGCAAACATTAGGGCCATTCCAACTGTTAGTTATCGTCAATTATCTACCTAAATAATTTAACTATTTAAATGATCCACCTATTTAACCGTTCAATCATTTCAACTATATTAAACCTTATCTACCAAGCAAATCATTTAACTATATAAACTATCCACCTATTTAACTGTTCAGTCATTCCAACTATATTAAACCTCATCTACCTAGTTCAGTCATTCCAACTATATTAAACCTCATCTACCTAGTTCAGTCATTTGAACTATATTAAACCTCATCATGTTGGTTGCCAATTAGCACATCATCTGTTTTAACAATATATTTCACACCATATGTTTTGCATTTTCATGCACTGGTAATTCCCTGGAATTGCGTTTTCTAGTTACAGTGCATGAAAATGCACTGTACTGTTCTTCCAAGGCTTTTTCTTCTTATTATTCTTCTTCTTCTAACGCAGTTAATGCAGCTTAAACCGTTTAACGTAGAAACTTCATTCAAACTATGTTACGTAGGTCTTACTTAGGACATGTGGGCTTTGTATTTTTCAACTTTGTAACTTTTATACTTTTTAAACTATTAATTAAAAACTAGTCAAAATTTCCCCATAGACTTAACATGGGCTGATGACATCACAATAGAGCCGTTAAGCAATTAGAATCCTATGGCAGGTGTTCGGGCCACCTGGACCAACTGCCAGTCTCAGGCTTTAAGCATACAAACTGGCCCTATTAAGACTACACATCCTGTTCAACTGCTTCCTCTGCCAAAAACTGTTTCAAAATAAAAGTCCTCACTATAATATTTTACTGTTAAACAATTTAACCCTTTAAACTACTAACTGTTCGGCCATTGTAACTGTTACTTGTCATCAACTATGACTCCTACCCACTGTAGCTAGTTAGCTAAGTTAGCTAAGTCACGTGGTTAGCATAATTAGCATGCTAGCATGTTAGCATGCTAGTTAGCATTTTTTGCAAAACTGCTTAAAATGATTAGCTAAGTTAGCTAAGTAATGTGGTTAGCATGTTAGCATGCTAGTTAGCATTTTTAACAAAACTGCTAAAAATGATTAGCTAAGTTAGCTAAGTAACATGGTTAGCATAGTTAGCATGTTAGCATGCTAGTTAGCATTTTTAGCAAAACTGCTAAAAATGATTAGCTAAGTTAGCTAAGTAACGTGGTTAGCATAGTTAGCATGCTAGCGTGTTAGCATGCTAGTTAGCATAGTAACTTGGTTAACATTATTATCTTTGTTAACATAGTTAGCTAAGTAATGTGGTTAGCATAGTTAGCATGCTAGCGTGTTAACATGCAAGTTAGCATAGTAACTTGGTTAACATTATCATCTTTGTTAACATAGTTAGCATAACTGCTAGCAAACATTAGAGCCATTCCAACTGTCAGTTATCGTCAACTATCTACCTAAATAATTTAACCATTTAAACTATCCACCTATTTAACTGTTCAGTCATTCCAACTATATTAAACCTCATCTACTTAGCAACCAATATAGTTTGTTTTTACTCTGTATGATATTTTACATCATATTTTTGCATTTTCATGCACTGTATTTCCTTCAGGAAATGCTTTTCTAGTTCTTCTTCTTCTTCTTCTTCTTCTAACGCAGTTAATGCAGCTTAAACCGTTTAACGTAGAAACTTCATTCAAACTATGTTACGTAGGTCTTACTTAGGACATGTGGGCTTTGTATTTTTCAACTTTGTAACTTTTATACTTTTTAAACTATTAATTAAAAACTAGTCAAAATTTCCCCATAGACTTAACATGGGCTGATGACATCACAATAGAGCCGTTAAGCAATTAGAATCCTATGGCAGGTGTTCGGGCCACCTGGACCAACTGCCAGTCTCAGGCTTTAAGCATACAAACTGGCCCTATTAAGACTACACATCCTGTTCAACTGCTTCCTCTGCCAAAAACTGTTTCAAAATAAAAGTCCTTCCTACAATATTTCACTGTTAAACAATTTAACCCTTTAAACTACTGAACTTTTTAACTGTTCAGCCATTGTAACTGTTACTTGTCATCAACTATGACTCCTACCCACTGTAGCTAGTTAGCTAAGTTAGCTAAGTAACATGGTTAACATAGTTAGCATGCTAGTTAGCATTTTTAGCAAAACTGCTAAAAATGATTAGCTAAGTTAGCTAAGTCACATGGTTAGCATGCTAGCATGTTAGCATGCTAATTAGCATTTTTAGCAAAACTGCTTAAAATGATTAGCTAAGTTAGCTAAGTCACATGGTTAGCATAGTTAGCATGCTAGCATGCTAACATGTTAGCATGCTAGTTAGCATTTTTAGCAAAACTGCTTAAAATGATTAGCTAAGTCAGCTAAGTAACATGTTTAGCATAATTAGCATGTTAGCATGCTAGTTAGCATAACTGCTAAAAATAATTAGCTAAGTTAGCTAAGTCACATGGTTAGCATACTTAGCATTTTAACATTGTTAGCATGCTAGTTAGCATAGTAACTTGGTTAACATTATTATCTTTGTTAATATAGTTAGCATAACTACTAGCAAACATTAGAGCCATTCCAAGTGTCAGTTATCGTCAACTATCTACCTAAATAATTTAACCATTTAAACTATCCACTTATTTAACCGTTCAATCATTCCAACTATATTAAACCTTATCTACCAAGTAAATTATTTACCTATATAAACTATCCACCTATTTAACTGTTGAGTCATTCCAACTATATTAAACCTCATCTACCTAGCAACCAATATAGTTTGTTTTTACTCTGTATGATATTTGACATCATATTTTTTGCATTTTCATGCACTGTATTTCCTTCAGGAAATGCTTTTCTAGTTATTATTCTTCTTCTAACGCACTTAATGCAGCTTCAACCGTTTAACGTAGAAACTTCATTCAAACTATGTTACGTAGGTCTTACTTATGACATGTGGGCTTTGTATTTTTCACCTTTGTAACTTTTATACTTTTTAAACTATTAATTAAAAACAAATCAAAATTTCCCCATTGACTTAACATTATGATTATGACATCACAATACGGCCGTTAAGCAATTAGAATCCTATGGCAGGTGTTCGGGCCACCTGGACCAACTGCCAGTCTCAGGCTTTAAGCATACAAACTGGCCCTATTAAGACTACACATCCTGTTCAACTGCTTCCTCTGCCTAAAACTGTTTCAAAATAAAAGTCCTCACTACAATATTTCACTGTTAAACAATTTAACCCTTTAAACTACTGAACTTTTTAACTGTTCAGCCATTGTAACTGTTACTTGTCATCAACTATGACTCCTACCCACTGTAGCTAGTTAGCTAAGTCACATGGTTAGCATAGTTAGCATGCTAGCATGTTAGCATGCTAGTTAGCATTTTTAGCAAAACTGCTTAAAATGATTAGCTAAGTTAGCTAAGTCACATGGTTAGCATAGTTAGCATGCTAGCATGTTAGCATGCTAGTTAGCATTTTTAGCAAAACTGCTAAAAATGATTAGCTAAGTTAGCTAAGTCACATGGTTAGCATAGTTAGCATGCTAGCATGTTAGCATGCTAGTTAGCATTTTTAGCAAAACTGCTTAAAATGATTAGCTAAGTTAGCTAAGTCACATGGTTAGCATGCTAGCATGCTAGTTAGCAGTTTTAGCAAAAATGCTTAAAATGATGAGCTAAGTCAGCTAAGTAACATGGTTAACATACTTAGCATTTTAACATTGTTAGCATGCTAGTTAGCATAGTAACTTGGTTAACATTATTATCTTTGTTAACATAGTTAGCATAACTGCTAGTAAACATTAGAGCCATTCCAAGTGTCAGTTATCGTCAACTATCTACCTAAATAATTTAACCATTTAAACTATCCACTTATTTAACCGTTCAATCATTCCAACTATATTAAACCTTATCTACCAAGTAAATCATTTACCTATATAAACTATCCACCTATTTAAGTGTTCAGTCATGCCAACTATATTAAACCTCATCTACCTAGCAACCAATATAGTTTGTTTTTACTCTATATGATATTTGACATCATATTTTTTGCATTTTCATGCACTGTATTTCCTTCAGGAAATGCTTTTCTAGTTATTATTCTTCTTCTAACGCACTTAATGCAGCTTCAACCGTTTAACGTAGAAACTTCATTCAAACTATGTTACGTAGGTCTTACTTATGACATGTGGGCTTTGTATTTTTCATCTTTGTAACTTTTATACTTTTTAAACTATTAATTAAAAACTAGTCAAAATTTCCCCATAGACTTAACATGGGCTGATGACATCACAATAGAGCCGTTAAGCAATTAGAATCCTATGGCAGGTGTTCGGGCCACCTGGACCAACTGCCAGTCTCAGGCTTTAAGCATACAAACTGGCCCTATTAAGACTACACATCCTGTTCAACTGCTTCCTCTGCCAAACACTGTTTCAAAATAAAAGTCCTCACTACAATATTTCACTGTTAAACAATTTAACCCTTTAAACTACTGAACTTTTTAACTGTTCAGCCATTGTAACTGTTACTTGTCATCAACTATGACTCCTACCCACTGTAGCTAGTTAGCTAAGTTAGCTAAGTAACATGGTTAACATAGTTAGCATGTTAGCATGCTAGTTAGCATTTTTAGCAAAACTGCTAAAAATGATTAGCTAAGTTAGCTAAGTCACATGGTTAGCATAGTTAGCATGCTAGCATGTTACCATGCTAATTAGCATTTTTAGCAAAACTGCTTAAAATGATTAGCTAAGTTAGCTAAGTCACATGGTTAGCATAGTTAGCATGCTAGCATGTTAGCATGCTAATTAGCATTTTTAGCAAAACTGCTTAAAATGATTAGCTAAGTTAGCTAAGTCACATGGTTAGCATAGTTAGCATGCTAGCATGTTAGCATGCTAATTAGCATTTTTAGCAAAACTGCTTAAAATGATTAGCTAAGTCAGCTAAGTAACGTGGTTAGCATAGTTAACATGCTAGCATGTTAGCATGCTAGTTAGCATTTTTAGCAAAACTGTTAAAAACAATTAGCTAAGTAACATGGTTAGCATAGTTAGCATGCTAGTTAGCATAGTAACTTTGTTAACATTATTATCTTTATTAACATAGTTGGCATAACTGCTAGCAAACATTAGAGCCATTCCAACTGTCAGTTATCGTCAACTATCTACCTAAATAATTTAACCATTTAAACTATCCACCTATTTAACTGTTCAGTCATTCCAACTATATTAAACCTCATCTACTTAGCAACCAATATAGTTTGTTTTTACTCTGTATGATATTTTACATCATATTTTTGCATTTTCATGCACTGTATTTCCTTCAGGAAATGCTTTTCTAGTTCATATTGCCATACTGTAGATGATTAATAAAGGTTGGCCTATCCTTGTAACTGATCACTGCATTATTAGCTCAGTCGCCGTGGGATACAGTAGGTGTATGCATGGATTCAGTACTCTTCTCTCTTTCAGAGTACCCTGTCTGACATGAACATGTTTTTTTAAAACCAGGGTCAACCTTCAGCCAGTCATCAGCCTTAAACACCCTTCTCAACAACCTTCACCAAAAGTTTAAATATTTTTTATTATTTAGGTCATAGAAGGTATTTTACTCCATCTGCCTGTTCTTGGATATTTTGACATTGTAAAATGATTGTGTAGGCCTATTGTTCTTGTGTATATGTGCTGTGATACACTACAAAGACTATTGACAACAATATTTATGTTAGACAGTAGTCCTGGGAGAAAGCAATTTACATACATCATCGCTGTGTAACCTTGTTCTCACTTTCCATCAGTTGGTAGTGTAATTCTCTTTCTGGACAGCAGATGGCATTACAGCATAATGCTGATCTTTCCCTCCAATCACTGTAGTCAGCACCTATGGAGGGCATAGATGAGAGGAAATGTATTTTTAAAGTCAAATCCACAGCCTTGTTATAAAGGAATGAGAATGAGAATAATTTTGCAGAAATATTTATTCTATTCCTAAGCCAGCGGTTAAGAATTGAATCTTAATCAGAATGGTAAAGCTTGTCAAAGATTATATTTATGTTAAACCCAGATGACATTTTCCTTTGGGGTTTTTTGACTGACCATACTGTACATACATATTTACTCTATGCTAAAGCATGAGGCAGAGATCATATCTACCTAAGGAGTTGTTTTATTTTGTGGAACCATTCCATAATGTTCCGGCCCTGCTGGGCCTACACTGGCCTCACCACTCTGTGCACCTGTGTGCCTGTCTGCGTCTGAATCTTGCAGCAGCACGTGGACTGGGATGAGCAGGTGTGCTGTGTCCACTTGATGGGCCGCAGGAGAAGAAGGCCTCGGCTCCGCTATGCAGACGGGCTTCCTCCTCTCCGTCTGCGCTTGGACAAATCTCCTGCACACACATTTACTTTATCTTCACGATACTGACTTTTTCTATATTCTTGAATACATATTCTTTGCCGATTATATGAAAACCTTCCAACAAGCTTTTGGTCTGTTCAAGCTCAGACATCAGGATAGCAGAATTCCAACGCTTTGGCACTGACCAATCAGACAATTATTCAGTTTATTGTTTGGTCAGGTCAACAGTGTGCCTGGAAAATTCAGACTCAACTGAGGGAGGCTTTAGAATGGATAACTCTGTGATATTATAAAAGGATGTTTCATGACTACACATGGGAGACGCCTATTTTGCACTGAAGCATTGGAAACCACATACACAGTGGCTTGATTGCACCCCACTGGTCCTCAACTCTTAAGGGCCGTTCACACCAAGAACTATAAAAAAAACGGGTAAAAACTATCGCTACAGCAAATATGAATGACAATGTCCACACCTAAACTATAATGATAACGATATGAAGAATGATATATTTTGCCTCCAAGAAAACCAGCCATGCAACTTCAAGAACGGCGGTCTGACAAATCTCGCGAGAATCGTGAAACATTAGCTTGTCAGTAGATAGCTCTTTGATTTTGCCTGGAATTTTTGCCTGTTTCTATTCCTTCACCTCCTCATTGTGTACAAGGGGGATAAGTCATGAGAAGATTGCTATTTACAACAGCAGAGTAAAATATGAATATATCGCGACTCTAGAGGGAGCTCTACAGTCACAAAAAATACCTAAACCGGCATAGTGTACCTTTAAAACTAGTTTAACAACAGTGATGACCGAATCAGTCTTAGCTAACAATTAGCCATGTGCTTTTTCTATGGCATTTTAGCTCTAGATGCCAAACTCTAAACTCCCATTATTCCTCAATGAAACAGTGATCTCCTGAGACTAAAATGTAAACTAAATGTACAGAAAATCTTTTGCATCACCTTGTATAAGTATATATACTCTTTTGATCCCGTGAGGGAAATTTGGTCTCTGCATTTGTCCCAATCCGTGAATTAGTGAAACACACTCAGCACACAGTAATCCCGGCGCAGTGAGCTGCCTGCAAAGTGTTTCACTGAAAGCGGCGCTCGGGGAGCAGTGTCAAGGGGTCAGCCGTGCCTACTGGTCGGGGTTTGAACCTGCAACCCGGTTACAAGTCCGAAGCACTAACCAGTAGGCCACGACTGCCCCTTGACACTGCGGCACAAAGAAAGGGACTAGGGACAGCACACTGCATCTATGTTCCCAGGATTCTAAGTTCCCTGGTTCCTGTGTTCCCTTGGTCCTGCGGGTGTTTTTGTCACATATGTACCCCATGGAGGACTACATGTAACACAATGCAATGCTATAAGATGTCTCAATGTGCAATACAATGCAACATTTTTTGGAGCAGTTTCTTATTATGACCACCGCTAGTTACCACGAAGGTTTTGTCAAAGTTGTTTTTGTTTGTTTTCAATGAATCCCGGGACACTGAAACACTGGGGCATGTCAAACTTGTTGGGCATGTAGCCCCACCAGACTGATAATCAATAGAATAATTCTACCTGTAGGGGGCACTGAAATTGATGTAATTCTTTATCCCAAGAACAACTTCACAGCTACAGTTTATACTTGGCCACATTTGCTCACATCTCCTTATGTTTCCTTTGGCTCACCCAAAATGGTAAATCAGTATTCAGCAGCCGCCACACATGTGCACACACACACACACACGCACACACACGCGCACACACACACACACACACTCACTCACACACATTTAATGAGTAACCGTATCTTCTTTATCTACAATCATATTCAGTTTTATCATTACTAATATTTTTTGTATTTTTATTTATTTTTTGTCATTTATATTTTGTTTAATTACTGTTTTATTTTATTTCTGTGAGCACCTTGGGTCAATTGCATTGCGTTTAAGTGTGCTATATAAATAAATATGACTTGACTTGACTTAAAGGACAATTCCGACGCAAAATGAACCTAGGGGTTAATAACACATGTGAACCGAGGTCGTCCGTTCACTGGGATATGTTTTCATGCTAATCAAACGCGACCAGTTTTGCCACAAACCGCTAATAAGCGTCTAACGCTAGTCTTCGGGGCACATGCAAAGTAAAACGAAATCGCTACTTCTATACCACTAACAAGGCTCAAAATAGCACCACACTTCCACGGTAGCATAATGAGGGGCCCTACATGTAAACCGAAGCATTGAGAACTTTGTAAGTGTATAGACAGTTTATTAACAGATAGTTTAGAAACAGTACCGTTCACGTATACAAGCAGGCGCCATCTTGGGAAAACTAACACAGTCTCACTCCCTGAGACTGTGTTAGAGTAAAACGACTGTTACACGCTGTTACAACTGTAGGCTACAATGGTCGCAATACAGAAATATGCGCGTGTTAGTTTAGTTAGAGATTATTGTTATTATTATTATTATTATTATTATTATTATTGGGATGAGGGATTAACATGAATGTCTATCTGACGGACCCCCACGTCGGAAAACAACGCAGAAGGTACACCTTTCTCGTTGGAATTTGACGCCAAGGACCCTTGACCATGCGTCAGACCTTTGACGAGTAGGGAGTGAGACTGGGTTGGGAAAACAGTCATGTAACAGTCAACAGTCATGTCGTGCAACGTGAGCTGAATTGTCACGTGACGGTTTTCCCAAGATGGTGCCAGCCTGTATACTATGAAGGTATATTGGGTGCAAAAGTGGCGAGCACATTTAACTGCAGATTTTGCATGTGCACACTAAAGTCATAAATGTGTAACAGTAAAGTTGAAGTTGTACATATTTTTTTTGCGAAACACATTTGCACATCCCTGTTTCATAATCGATCATAGTGTGATTTCATAATGTGTTTCGCACCAACTGCGCTGCAACGATTGGAGCAAAAGTGTCGAGTGCGTGACTCTTGAAAGTTGTGACTCACAGGATAGGATTTGTGTACCTGTAAAAAGGATTTGTGAACCCGTAGCCCCTATTTTGTGTTAACAAGGTATACAAAAATATGTACAACTTCAACTTTATTGTTACACATTTATGACTTTAGTGTGCACATGCAAAATCTGCAGTTAAATGTGCTCGCCACTTTTGCACCCAATATACCTTCATAGTATACGTGAACGGTACTGTTTCTAAACTATGTGTTAATGAACTGTCTGCACACTTACAAAGTTCTCAATGCTTCGGTTTACATGTAGGGCCCCTCATTATGCTACCGTGGAAGTGTGGTGCTATTTTGAGCCTTAGTGGTATAGAAGTAGCGATTTAGTTTTACCCGAAGACTAGCGTTAGACGCTTATTAGCGGTTTGTGGCAAAACTGGTCACGTTTGATTAGCATGAAAACATATCCCAGAGAACGGACGACCTCGGTACACATATGTTATTAACCCCTAGGTTCATTTTGCGCCGGAATTGTCCTTTAATTGAAGAATTGTATTGCTTTTCTCTTATTCTGAAAGACCACTCCATCCACTGTGGCTTGTACTAGTTTAGCTGATCTTTACTTCCATAAATGAAGACACTCAGTGCCATCTCTCATTGTATATATAAGTATATATACTCTTTTGATCCCGTGAGGGAAATTTGGTCTCTGCATTTATCTTAATCTGTGAATTAGTGAAACACACTCAGCACACAGTGAACACACAGTGAGGTGAAGCACACAAGAAGGTTTATAGTAGCCTACTTATAATCATGCTGGCCAACCGGCAACCCTCCAGTTCCAGGTCCGAAGCGCTAACCAGTAGGCCACGGCTGCCCCATGATAGTGGCAGAGCCCCAATACAAAGTGTATGCTGTCCCATCACTGGTCTTTAAACCAAAGGTCCTATTAAAAACATTTATTTGTCCTTTGTTATTATTACTTTATTACTTATTAAGGGTAAGGAGATTTTTAAAAGTCCATTGATATCTGCATCACCTGCAGTAAAATCTGATGATATAGGTAAGTCTGCTCATCACCCTTGGCCCCAATAGCGGGTGGAGGGTATTGCAGTTGGGTGTCATTCATCATCTTGGGAAAAGTTTCTTTGTTTCAAAGGGTGAGAGAAGCTGACTTAATAATGCCCAAGTGTTCAAATGACATTGTCTGAAATATAAGTAGGCCTAGCGCATCTATGAGTTAACGTTACCGAAGGAAAAGGACTCTTTGTTTGGACTCTTCTTATTAGCAATTAAATGGGCCAAATCAACATTTCATCACTAAACAAAATACTTTCCAAGGTTACTACTTTAAGGTTTATACAGTAGTAGCCTACTTATAATGATGCTGGCCAAATAAAAGTAATTTAGCTTGTCCTGTGTATCAGAGCTTTTTGGTGTTTAAAGAATGGCCCCTAGGACAGAACCTCAACTGACATATTTATCGATTGAAGAATTCAGAATGTATTTAAACCATTAAGTGGAAGGATTTACATAGTATCTGCAATTCTGTCTGCAAATCTGCAGTCAATTGGGAGCTCTACTAAAAAGGTGAGTCAATTTCCACACTGGATAGCTCTATCAGTCAGTTATTATACATTTGCAGTGGTAGGGTATACATTAACCTGAGGAGTGCTGTTTGATAAGGCTATTTCCCAGGAGTCCACCCAGCCTACATTAGCTTTAAATCCAATTGTAAATTTAAACCTGCCATGGTGCCAGGTTTCATTTTTTTTACCAAAGTGATTGAAAGATATCTAATTATGTCAAGTGTTACTCAGCATAATAGGCAGAAAGTAACAGTTTTCACATGGATCCATGTGAAAGCCATAAACATGAAAAAGAGAGTTGGACTTTTTCTTTTCAGACAGATGTTGTACAAAAACACCTAAATATGTTACCCAGTATTAATCATTGTCTCCAGATGAATTAATGATTCCATTGTAGGTGAGTTTAATTCAGAAAAATGGTTGGATGGCATTGTAGTGCCAGATGCTTTGTAGTGCATGTCCCATCTAAATGTTTTGGTAAGACTTTCTGTGAACCCAGTATTCATAAAGCATTATAAACACGTCCAAAAAGGGTTATAAACCATTCATAAAGTCTGAAAAAAAAAAAATAATTATGTATTATTGGCATTCGTTTATAAGTTGTACCAATATTTCCCAAGTAGGTTAGCTGTTACCAATATTTCCATATAATCTGATTATAATTACTATTTCTTTCTCTGTCCATATCACTGACTTATTTTTCTCATACCTACGTTTTACATCTGTCCCATATAATTCAGTGGACATAGGCTAATTGAATTTACATCATCGTATTGTAACCAAGGGGAATCGTCATCATCTAGCCTTAGCAATCATCATCCTGTGTGTGTGTGTGTGTGTGAGAGAGAGAGAGAGAGAGAGAGACTTCAAACCACAATAATGGAGTCACTGAAGTCGATAGCTCGACAGAAGCCTTTATGCTTATGACACGCTCAAACACACATAGCCTACGACGGACAAGCATAAAACATCACAGGCTTCCCATTGACAAATTGGAAATATCTCAGGAAAGCCTTCCATGGATGCCTAAATTGCGGTTCAGATTGCTATTTGCGAATGGGGGACACAGCACCCAAATAGGGCAGCACAACGGCACGTCTCGGTATTCTTTTGGATGAAAGGTAAACACTACATTGACGAGCCTAATTAGAAAAAGGTGACGTGGAAAAGACATTCGTTCCTTTATTCGGTACCTGATGTTCGCTATCTTTGTAGACTAACATTTTGCAAAGCTATTCTTTTATATCATCTGTAGTGGCAAATTAGCGTGGGCTTTTACGCATCGACGTGAAATTAGGCTACTGTGCGACTACATTTTTCCCTTCGTAATTCAGTATAGCCTAGGTTTTAAATTATTGAAGCTATAGACCAATTCTTACACTATATGGATAATATATATAGTCTAGTGGTAGTAGTAGTAGTAGCAATAATAGTGGCAGCAACCTCCAACAATTTGCTATTAAATGCATTGATTTCTAAATCAGCACTTGAAGACCAAAAGCCATTGAAAGTACACAAGGGAGAACCTGTCAAGATAAGATAGGAAAACACGGGCGAGTCTGTGACTAATAAGAAAACGAAAAAATGCTGCCTTCGCAAGAAGCATCTAAGATATACCATGAGAATTATATGAGGAATTCCAGAACAATCGGGGTTTTATGGGCGATATTTACAATATGCCTCGCTATCATCAACGTGGTGGTCTTCGCTCAACCCTACTGGATTGGCGACAGCTTGAGCACGCCACAAGCAGGCCACTTCGGCTTATTTCATTACTGTATTGGGGCTGGCCCCCCGAGCAAGGAGATGACCTGTCAGGGTAGTATCTCGGACTTCAGCGCCATCCCCTCCAGCGCCTTCAAAGCGGCGTCCTTCTTCGTGCTGCTGTCCATGGTTCTCATCCTCAGCTGCATCGCCTGCATGGCGCTCTTCTTCTTCTGCAATATCGCCACTGTCTACAAGACGTGTGCTTGGATGCAGCTTCTCTGTGGTGAGTAAATGAAAAACATCGTGGCATTTCTTGTCTCTGTTGTTCACATTAATCGAAACAGACAATAAAGCAAGCATGCTGTGTTATATTGATTTCTTTTGGTGATGGACTATCGGTCAGGTATATTCATTTATGGTTGTTGAAGCAGCAGCCAGCACATGCCATGTGTTTCATGTCAGTGCTAAACAACGACTTGGTACCCAGGGAAATGTGGTCAGCATTTGGTGAAAATGGTTGTGCAAAGCTGCTGTCAGTGTGGAGTCATCAGTGAGTCTAGGGCATGCAATAAAATCTTTGAATTATCTAGCGGTATTGTCAGCTTCAACAGAATATTATCAGATTGGACCTTGAAGAAATTATATGGTGCCATTTTTAAAGCATGTGTTTGATCTATTGCACCATCTTGCACAGAACTGCTGTGGATTAACATTCCATGCTTCACATTTAGAAGTATTTTTTTAGGAATGATGTAAGCTTGTGTACTGACAGGCATGCAAACAGAGATGTTGCAGTAAGTTAGTGTTGGTGCAGTTAGCACGCTCTGTGAGAATTTGGCTTTATCCCTACCTATGATGACGGTGAAGGTGATAATAATGATGATGTTGACAATAATGATCAACAAATCAAATCAGAAGACTTTATAATCACCATCTTACTCACATCATCTGCACAAAATGAACTGCTGTCTGGCTTTCAAATATGGCCACTGAATGTAATCCAAGTAGGTGTCATGCTAAGCTTTAATATACAGTATGATATTACATACAATATGTGTTAATTATACTTGTGTTATAATGTACTTTATGACACTGACAAATAGTGTACTACATTCTAGAGACCCTATGAGTCCGTTATAGCGCTATGTATTGTAACATGTAAAATACATGTAAAGCGACCTTGGATTTGAGAAAGGCGCTATATAAAATAAACATATTAATATTATTAATATATATTATATTATAGGTTTCAACTACATGTTTTCAATTCTTCAGACCAACGGTAACATGAAAAAGAAGCATCCAACAGAAATAAATAATTTAGCCACACAGACAAGCCCGTTAAACAATATGTTGAGTGTCATCATGGATTTGACACAATGGTGAAGAACATCCTGTTAACATATAAAAAGATCACACTGTTGAGGTTGCACACCTCTTGCTATTTGACCAGCAGGAATCACACGTTGAAAGCCAAGACCAAGGCCAAAGACCACTGAATCAAAATAAACAGAGATGAGCACATCCCAAAAAATATCCAAATGTGGCTTTTTAGTCCAGTTCACTCTTGCCGTTAGTCTATTTCTGTTATTTATAATCGTATGAATAGAAAAGAAAACTTGTCAGTGGTGAGTGAAATCTGAAGCAGTTTGTGGTATTTGTTATGGTCCACAAACTGCACAGAATAGGTTTTCCTTTATGCTTTCCTAAGGGTAGCTTTGTCAGAAGACAGATGTAGTGAGTGCAGTTAATAGCACTAAGTTTCTATGGCCACTACAGCTGTCTATGCCGAAGGGGGATAGCCACAATATGAGTTAATTCTTCTTTTTTAGTGCAGTAATATCTAAAATAATGATATTGGCTGAACTAGATTTGAAACCCAAAGCTATTTTACTCATGCATGCATACACACGCTTAGAACTACAACTACATTCTGTACATGCATTACCAGAGCTAGGGATAGTGCCATCATCCATTTTTTCAACTTCAACTCCAACTGCAATAGCATCTCTGATCAGTGTGCTGTGTGCACAGCCCTTACCTTAACCCAACAGGAGGGAGGGCCGCACCTATAAAGGCAGTGCACCTTAAAGGTGCAGTCAGCGATTGTACAACACGATTTCAAGCATTTTTGTCACATTTGTCATCTCCTCATGGCTAGCTCAGTAGGCAGCCCAGGCTCCAAAAAACTGGAAACAAACAAAGAAGGGGCAGCCTGTCCCCCCAAACAAAAACGAAACCCTGTGTGAAATTTTCCTAGGAATGCCGAAGGGAAGGGTGAGCTACCTCTCTGGTGTGTTTCATATGGTCCTTGGTTAAAATATAATGTACATTGTTTTGGACAAAAGCGTCTGTTAATAAATTTAAATATAAACATAAATAAACAAACGTGACTTCTTGTGCCATCGCTGACTACACCTTTAGTGAAACTGACTTTGGCGCTCTGTCCAACTGGAGATGATGGTTTAATCAGCTGTCGTGGCCAGTGCTAACGCAGAGCCGTTTGCCAGGCACCAGCGGGACAGGGGCGAAGGGCAAAGAGGGCCAGATGCTCCTCTCCATATCCAAAGCGTTCTGTGCTGGCATAGTCCAATGGTCTTTCAGCCCCCCCAACACACACACACACACACACACACACACACACACACACACACACACAAACACACACACACACACACACACACACACACACAAACGCACACGCACACACACAAACGCACATGCATACGCACACACACACACACACACACACAAATGCACACGCACACACACAAACGCACACGCATACGCATACGCACACACACACACACACACACACACACACACACACACACACAGCAAAAACTACATGCTTTGACAGTCAGGGAAAAGTACGCTTTTGCTCTACATTACAAATTCTCGGAAAGACCGGCACTCCCAGAGCTCACCCTAGCGTGCGTTCTCTCAGGGGAATCCCTGCTGCTTTTGGAGCCCTGGGGTTGACCTGAGAGAGGTAAGGCCAGAAAACTGTCAGCTTCAGTGAGCTTTGGATCCCAACCTGGATTTCTGCTAGGGATCACTGTACTGCAACATATGTGTAAAATGAATCCAGAGTAAGGAAGGCAAACAGCTTGGCGGTTGGAAAGGTTTTTTATAGCAAATACTGTCTAAACATGCTGAACTTTCACAGCACAAACACTGTTAGGAAAAACTAATTTAAGATTATCCTTGTCCAAGTTAGAACGGTGTCTTAGTACTTGGACATGTCCTCATCAGATAGTTTTGTTCAAGACATTTTGGTGAGCTCTAAAGTAGACACTAGTCCTGAAGCGGCTCTAAAATTGTATTTAATTCACTCTATTTGGAGTACTGAGCAGTATCCAGAGAATGGCTCTTGAGTGCCAGACATCATCACATCTGAGGCTAAGTATTAATTCACCTCCATTTGACTGTCTATAGTGTGTGGCTGAGTGCCAAGTATTGATTTTTGTTGCTTGACTGCTATCAAGGCCAATAGCATCATGCTTCATATCAGTTGTCAAATTTGCATGAGGGCACTGGGAGTTAAGATGCACGCAGATCACTACAGGTGTGACCACACACACAGATCACTACAGGTGTGACCACACACACATCTAGTTCAGAACGGACATGAGAATAGTGATAATGTGTGAGAATGCTGAAGAAAACATTGTACAGTATACTCACAGATGCTGTACTATAACATGTGGTGCTGAAAAGCTGTGTACTCACACATGGTGTACTATAACATGTGGTGCTGAAAAGCTGTGTACTCACACATGGTGTACTATAACATGTGGTGCTGAACAGCTGTGTACTCACATATGGTGTACTATAACATGTGGTGCTGAAAAGCTGTGTACACAAATGGTGTACTATAACATGTGGTGCTGAAAAGCTGTGTACACACATGGTGTACTATAACATGTGGTGCTGAAAAGCTGTGTACACAAATGGTGTACTATAACATGTGGTGCTGAAAAGCTGTGTGCATTTTCTTTGTTTCTAGGCTAAGAGCTTTTATGCACTCTCCAGTATGCACTGTGCACTCTTCTTCGTCTGTGTGTGTGTGTGTGTGTGTGTGAGAGAGAGAGAGAGAGAGAGTATGCACTGTGCACTCTTCCATACCACAGCACTCACTTCACCCAAATGGAGGATTCAGCATAATATTTTACAGCAGAGTTTCAAGGAAGTGGGTCCATTAAACAGTTCATCATTTCATTGTATGCTCTGTGGATCACATCTAAATCATCTGTGCCTGATTCCATCTCATACATTCCCTCGAAAGAAAATTACAATCACCAAAAATGCTCTCGGATAAGTGTAAAAGGATATGTTTTAACATTACGGAGAGTGGGAAATGTAGTCCACTTTTCATGGCTCACTGGTCAACCCACTCACTACACTTTCTCCCATAACATAGCCATTTTATCATCTTCTGCTTGTGTCTGACCTTGTTCTCATAAAATATTGAACAGTTTTTCAATGGACACACTTGCTTGAAAGGAAGTCAGGGCAGAACCCATACACTTTTGCTTGAAAGGAAGTCAGGGCAGAACTCATACACGTTTGCTTGTTTGCCTTGACTCTTGAGTTTTTGTTTTGTTGATCAAAGGAAATTCCTTGTGATTACAGGATTCACTTCCTGAATGTGTCAATAAACCGAACATCCCTACAGTAATTTTATTTCACTCTGACTTTTTTATTTCTGTTTTTATTTTGTAATAAAAAAAAATGTAAATTTATTTTGTAATATCAACTAGGTTTTGTAAGAATAGCAAGCTTGCTTTTTTATTTCCCGGATTTAGTTACACAAGAAGGAAAATGTTCATTGATGCCCTGTTATAAATAATAAAAAAGAGCACATTGTCCATGAAGTGGATCAATACCCCCTTTAGAGTCACAAATGAAAATGGAAAATACTTATAAATACACAAATAATCACCACCTCTGGTCAGGCCACATATGGACCCATGGAATGGAATGTCTTGTGGGTCATTTGTTGTCTGTACTGTAGATCAATTTGATTGTGTACTGTTCCCTCCCTGTCTATGATGCAGTGCTCAATGGCAAATGGGCTTATGCTGCGGTGGAGAGAATGTGCATGTTTATAGCATGCTTGTTTTATTTGAACATTCATTTCTAGGGTGGCAATTTTCTATAATCACTGTCGGGGGATGGGAGCAGGGTTATTGCCTGGCCTGAATAAATCTATTATTTTTTAATTAAATTAGTAAGATGTATTGGTTGGATTGTCCACTAGTCATTACTTCATGTTAATTCCAGTTGCATACTATCAATACATGTCATAAAAAGGTCACAAATGCCTTTTTTGTCTGCATAGTGGTTGATATAAGCTTATCTTCATTGCTATCACAATGAATGAGTATGTTTGTTCATGCACATGTGTGTGCTTATGTGTGTGTGGGCGTTCATGCATGTGTATGTGTGCGCGTGTGCACGTGTACGTGTGTCAGTAATCTTCTGAAACGGGGTGCTGCAGTATGCTCCATCTAAAAATAGAAAGGAAGGGGGAGAGCTAATCTCCAAGGGAATCCCGAGTGGTTCCCTTTCTCTTTCCCAAGATTTCAGCCTGTGTCTTCTCCTAGAGACTGACATGTTTTAATTATCAAATGTAATAAATAATTCCAAGTCACTGGGGCCCGGCTAAAAATAGCACAGCGGCTGAATAATGCATCCGAGTGACCCACCTTTGCATCGTCTCCCCTGTGATTTTGGAAGTGAGAACATGGAAAGAATTAGATTTTGATATCCATATGTTCAGTGCAGATTGAATTGTTTGACGTATAAGATGCTGCTGAAATGCAGTGCTGTATTTGAGCTGTGAACTGTCACAGATCAGACTGTGACTATACATAGCAATAAAGGTTGATCTGGACTGAGAAATTGCTATTAGAAACATATGTTCTGGGGATGAAATAATATGTGTTTCCGCTTTTATTCCATCCCCCGAAACATGACAAATATAGTGTCAGTGGAGCAGAAAGCAGGTGTACAGAACCATATCCGTTTCCACTGATGTGTCAATGGGTTGAAAGGAAGAATATGTTGACACTCCTGTCCTCAGTGAGGCCCCTGGCACTATGACAGGAGAGCACCAGGACCAGACAAGTAGAGTATTAGATCATTCCTTACAAATCCACTTAATAAGGGGATTCCCATAGACAATGTGGACTATGTAATTCTGTATTATCGTTAATTAGGCTGTTTCAGGTATTGGAAGGGGTATTAACGCAAATACGTTGGGAAATCACTAAAATGAACAGAGAGCTATCTTGCCACTCCCTCCCGTGCAATTGAAACTCTCTTGAAAGCGCATCTTGTCGGTGAATTCACTTAACAACATTTTCCAACCATTTACCGACGAGATGCGCGTTCAGGAGAGTTTCAATTGCACGGGAGGGAGAGGCGTGATAGCTCTCTGTTTTGTTTGAACGTCAACAGAAGTGACGTTACCCAACATCGCTTAGAGCACCTTTAAGATCAAAAAATCTTTTTGGTAATGTTTTTAGTATGAAGAGACTTACCTTACTGAAAAGATCATTTTGACTTAATTTAAAGCAACACCAAATAACTTTTTCTCTGTCGCACGCACGCTATTTGTTTATCCAGCACTGGCTTTGCAAATAACGATGTCCACAGAAAAGGTAGAGTATGTTGCATGCGTTTATGAAAGTACGATAAATTGCGACATCAGATGCAAGTCAAATTTGTAGTTTCTTATGTCTCATTCCATCGAACTACAGATCCGCTTCCCAATCTGGCAGACTTACACAGGAAACATTATTTTACAAAAAACTCTTTGGTGTTGCTTTAAGAACACTTTTACTATTTTTACTTATTTTACTTATCAAGACAAATTTACTCAGCACACTGGCAGACAAATTTGCTTAACGTGCTGGCAGACAAATTTGCTTGTTTTCAGGATAAGACTTCCAGTGTTTCCCATACATTGACTTATTTGTGGCAGCCCACCACAATATCAACATTGACCACCACACAATGATTTTCCTGGTTGTACTAAATTGTGTTTGAATCTGGTTGGAATCATAACCGTGCTGCACTAATTTGTTAAAAACTGTTGCATTCAAGTTAACCTTGAACCTACCACCTACCACCACAAATAGAATTCAAATCTGTGGGAAACACTGACTTCTTTAAAAAAAAAATTAAACTCTTCTTAAATTAAGTCAAATGATTTTACAAGAAAGCGCTAGGTAAGTCTCTTTATACTGAAAATAATACCAACTAAATTTTTGATCTTGATATAAGATTAAAAAAGACTTGGTTGGTTAGATTTTTATTAGATAAGCAGTTTTTGCAGTGTAGAAGAAACAGCACATCATGAAAGAACAACACAAAATTCAAAACAAACGTGTTTAATTTAAATTTTTGTTCCATATACAATTTTATTAGCTACATGATCACACAAAGCCAATACACATTGGCTGTAGAGGGGAAGGGAAGGACAGGGCAATATATAGAGAAGTCATCAATGGCTCACTAACAGTATCTATAAACAACTTCTGCTGAGAGAAAATGGCATAACTGAGATGCCAATGACCTTTTCATCCATATTTCCACTTGCTAAAAAGGCTTTCTACCAGAGAAAAGCCACACGTCTCTTCTCGATCATCAACTGCCCCATCAACTACTTCACTGTCTGCAGATGAATTCACTGAAAAGTTGCTATGTGCCTAGTTCTCTAAGCCTTTAAAAAGGCATTACCTTGTGTACATATGGTAACATCATTGGATTCGTTCTCTCCTCTTAATGAGGAAGATGTTTCTATATGTCTTCAGCGAAGTCATCCAACAACATGCCCTCATGATCTCATTTCATCCACTCTACTGCAGTCCACACTGTTTTGCCAGTGGACACACACGCTATTAACTCATTAACTCATTCATTAAGTTCCCTTTTTTCAAACAAGCAAGGGTTACACCTTTACTCAAGAAAAGTACACTCAATTTAGAACTTTACCTGTCTCCGTTCTTCCCTTCTTGAAAAAAGAAGTTCAATCAAGTTTCTGATTTCCCATCTCAGAACAACCTACTAGGTGAACAGTCTGGTTTCAAGAAACTGGTCATTGTACCGAAATCATTGTTTTACGTGTATCTGTGACTGAAGCATTGAAAGTAGCTAAAGCCTCTGGTAAATCATCAGTTTTATCTGCACAGTGAATGCTTTACTTTATTTTCTGAGCTAAGCATATCTTGGAAAGCTCTTACCTTCTTCAAAGCATCCTACCACAAAGGGCATTCATTCAATGTGTCTTGGCAAAGGCAGGTATCAAAGTCTCACCAGCTCACCATGTACCAGGTGTACCTCAGGGATCAGTACTTGGACCACTTCTGTTTTCCATTTACACCACTTCCTTAGGTGAAATCCCACAAACTTGCCTATCACTGTTATGGGTATGATACTCAACTTTACCTGTCTTTCCCACCTCATGACTACTATTTATGCCTCATGGATATTTCAATCTGGGTGAAGGATCGATTCCTTAACCCTTTGGTGCCTGTACCGAACATTCTATTTCCTGTGCTTATACACAAAATATACATTTCTTGAATATATTATATTATTTTACTTACAACTAGTTCTATAAAACGGTGTAATTTTGATACAGTAGAGTGCAGTCTCTAAAAATCATCTCCTAATTTATATCCAAAAATCTTAAAAATCTCATTTAATTCACATAAAAACCCATTTCTGGCATATTTGTCTACAGAAGAGAGAAAAATGTAGAGTGTATGAAATACAGTGAATGTTGTGGGTGATTTAACAAAACCTTATTTGAACAAATATCCTTTTCAGAAGTTATGATACATTTAGTGATCAGAGTAAAAATGTGATTTAGAATGTTGTCAAAGCTCCTATTGAAACAAGTTATTTTTTTTTTGTGGAAATACAAGCAATGTGCACTAGAGTACAAGTATCATAAAAAGTATAACTAATATATTCATAAAACTTGATTCTCTTCATAGATGCACTGATAGATATGTTATATTGTATGGATATGGATAGACATACAGTATATGCATGCCATTTTCTATAATTTGTACTGCCAAGATGTTAAAAATGAAATGGATTGTTGAAGAAGTCAAAATTGAACAGATGTTAAAAAAAGAAAATAGCAGAAAGTGGGCCAGCACTTGTGCTGCTAGCCTCTTCAGCTCTGTTGTTTTTCTCTCGTTTCCACACAGACCTTCTCTTTCTCTTTCTCTAACCTTGTTCCTCTCCCAGTTGCCTTTGAAGTTCCCTTGCAAGTTCACAGATATCTGATGGGAGGGGTATAGAGGGAAAGAAAAATGAAGGAGGAAAAAAGACAACAACTTCAAAGCGCTTGCCTCTCGCTCTGCTGAAGAGGATATTTTTGGAGCATCGATTTTCAACCTGCGGGCCAGCTATAGTGAGGGTGCATATGTGCAGATTTACAGCTGGGTAGCAGCTCTGTATGGGGAGCATCGCTTCACTCCACACTGCACTGTGCCCTGCATTTACCAAGGGAAACCCAGTAGGCCCGAATGAAAGGGGGTCTCCCATAAATGGCAAAAGAAGTGCTAATTCAAATCTAACAATTAAACAAATGCTGTTGTCAGGATAGGACTGGTGTCCCCCCTGTGAGGGAGTACAGCCTTCCCTTATGCTGCTTATGAGTAGCAAACACGTTAGCATCAAGGGAGTCGGTCATATGTATAATTAATTAGACTTGTTGGAGGATGGGTAAAATATGTAAAGAAGCCTCTATGGTCATGTCTCAAATCACAGATTCACACCTAGCAGTGTCCTACTGGCTAGCGTGTAAACTGTCTGGTACTCAACTTCCATGTGTTTGTTGTTATTTATATTATACATCGTGTTACATGTGAGAACTTGCTCCTTTCTATCAGTTGAAATGCTGGTTTGAGTGATGAGCTGTGTTTTGTTCCTGAGAACCTTGTTGCTAGTGATTTGGTTGAGGTATGACATTTTCCCAAGTAGCCATGGCTCATCAGTCATGGAAAAATACATTTTAGTAAGTATCCTGTCTTCTTTATCTACAAATCCAGAGTTGAATAATATGGACAATGAATGGACAATGGATAATGAACCATCCATGACAACGAAAGAGGACTTGTACAGTTTGGATGCCCTTTGCATGTCCTGTTTCACAAACTGGGGGCTATGATGCCCAATTTTGTTACTAAAAGTGATGCCAAGGCCATGCAGCCAAATGACCACCCCCTCTGGCTGTCTGAAGGAGAGAAGGCATGTCCTTGACTCCCAAGGTGGCAGGTGTGGATCCAAAATGTTGAATGTACTTTGGATGATATACTGTAGGTAGCTTCCAGCTAATTTTAAACATAACTAAGTAAGTAAGGAGAGAACAAAAACAGCCACAACCTTGATCTTCCATTGCTACAAACATGCTGACAGATGAGTGCACGATGTAGAGAACTTGTCTCTCTCAGCAATAACCCCACTGTCATCAGGGGTCCTCTTGCACCACTTAATTAGCCCAGGATCAGCAGAGACGACTTAGTAAACTCAGCAGTGTGTGTGCGTGCGTGCGTGCGTGTGTGTGTGTGTTGCAAGGGGTGTGGTGTCAGCAGGTGAGGCAGAGCATTCACATTTTTCTTCATACAAAAGCGTTGACACCTATAAACACATGGGGATGAATCTATGAATACATTATGTAAACGTTCTTATGAATGTTTGAAGGGAATCCTTCTTAGGGTAGATCCTGCAATATAGTGAGCCATGTGATAGGGGCCTATCATATCAGGAATTCATCTGATTCTTCATTTAAAATAAATTGAAGTTTTCAACCACCATACTGTCACTGTGCTGCCACAATCAGCTATCCTTTGACCATGCATATGTTGTCTTTATATGTCTGTTAAGGGGTATGGATTTAAAATATGTGGATTTGTGGATATTAATGTAGCCAACATAGCATGATAACCACAAAGCACAACACATTTCCTCTTTGTACTTGGAAAATAGGGGTATACTTAACAAATCTAGACAGAGAAACAGTATTTTGCATAAAAAAGTCAACATCTCCACTCTGGGCCCATGGATCTCACAGCAGAGCAAAAGCAGCAGGGCTTCCCTGGCACTAGGCCCCCAAATAATAATGGGATATATTCTGAGCTATGAACAACGGAGACGTCTGAGGGAGCTTTCATTGTAATAATCCGGCTAACTCTTGTAAATAAGATAACAAGACAAGCTCACAAGGGTCACTGTGACATTGTCAAATAGTAATTATGTGTGATGGTATGGTTCTGTCATCTTGTAAAATTCTTTAGTGGACAATCAATCAAGTTTATGATGATTAGTATTAGCCATTATACACAGTCTGAGGACCTCTGTATTTCATTGTGGGTTTATGATTCATAAAGATGAGGAATGATTATGGTCACTTTTGCTTCCAGCTCCAGGCCACTGATTGTCTGTCATCTCCTCTTCTTCTCTCCTAGCTGTGTGCTTGGTGTTTGGCTGCATCATATTCCCTGATGGCTGGGACGCTGAGGTGGTGAGAGACCTGTGCGGGGAGGAGACAGGGAAGTACACCCTGGGAAGGTGTTCCGTGCGCTGGGCCTACATCCTGGCTATCATTGGCATTCTGGATGCTCTCATCCTCTCTTTCCTGGCCTTTGTGTTGGGAAACCGACAGAGTGACTTCTTCTTCGAGGAAGTCAGAACTGAAAACAAAGGTAAACAGCAGTATTTATGGGTTTCATCAGGTCCCTTTCCACAGGTGTATAAAATCAAGCACCTTAATTATCAATGCAGACTGCATGGTGCTTGATTAATACACCTGTGGAAAGGGACCTGATGAAACCCATGAATACTGTCAGAGTGTGGCATAGAAAATGACATCCATGTGCAGGGTGAATTCTTACAGCTACAATTGCACCAGCTAAATGGCAAGAGTCAGGTTTTATGAAAAGCTTATGTATTTAGCATACTTCATGTCCTGTATCTCCTTTGCTAAATATAGTCAAATGCTAGACAGGTTGCAAGATGTGGCTATAAATAGTGTTTACAGACATAATGCAATTCAAAGGGATATACGTAGATGACCTTATTCTATAAGAGTAGACTTACACATGTTACACAGCATATTATGTTAGTCATTTAGAGTATATAAGATGATGATACACCATAAGAGAAATATAAAACACGATTTCTAACAACAATAGGTATATACTGCAGAAAACGGCATGTTTGTATAGGCTTCATGTTGTTTTACTCTGAGCTCACACTGACAGAATCTTTTCTTCCTCTGGTCTTTTCTCCAAATGTTGGGGAAAATGTGAATGTAACGTGTTTTGAGCATCACTAAACCCAGAGTACAGGTTGTGGTGGCTGTAGAATGGAGCAAAAATATATTAATAAATTAACATCACGACTCGACTATAATGAGACGGTTTCCATGGTTACCCACCATGGGGATAAGTTTTTTTTCCCTCACTCTAGTCAGCCCCCTTATTTGAGTTTCTTGCTGAATCTATGACCAGCATTTTGTTACAGACAATTCAGAGCCTTGCCCTAGTTGAATAAGCAATGTGACTTTTAAAACATGATCATTTGCATTTATATTTTGAATAATTATCATTTTAATACACTAATGTGCAAACACTCCTCAGCAAGCAAAGCAGATGTGTGTATTCACTGCTGACACATACACAATTGTTACATAAATGTTCCATTCTCTTTTTACAGACATGGCTGTGTCTAGGGTAAGTTTGCTGTCACCGCATGCACAGCTCATTAATGTTGATATTTGTGCTGTTTGACACACCCTAGTTTAACACTAAAGTGTGTCCACTTTACAGGGCACAGATGAGTTAGGTCAGAAAGAATCAAATTCAAACTAGTTTCTTCTGTTCTTCTGTTTTACCAGAATCCACCATCTTTAAGCTATCAGAGTCTGAACAACTATTTTGTCTGTACCTGGTTAAGTGGATAAAGAATGGAGCTCTTGCATTCGTACTTCTTTTTGTAATATACAATTTGATGTACCAATTAAATTTGCATGAGTCATCAGATAAAATGTTATCAAATGAATGAGGCAAAATTAATACTTCATGTTTAACTGAAACTGTGCAGGTAATATTTCTCTATGTTCCTTAAGGTGACACTTTTTCATGTTTATTTATTTGTGCTATATAGAACATGGCTATCCTTCACATTATAGTATACTGTCTTCCTCAATACATAGCACTTTCCTCAAATTAGCCTATGGGTACAAACTCATCTCGTAGAATTGAATCTGAAAATTGCCTGTATCTGCACCATAGTGCCCATGTAGACAAATAGATATTTCTGTCATGCTGTTGAATTTGGTTGCTATCTTGTCAGTCTGATGTCCTCTTTGTGTCTGCAGATTGAGGTACAGGACAGAAGAAATCCTCGGTTTACTGGGCCGAGATACTGAAGGGTTCCCCAGAGGCAACACTTCCATGTCCTCCTACGGTTCCACCTAAAATCCAGCCTGTGGTTTAATGAGGAGGCTATATGTACCACAATCTGTTTGTACATTGAATTTGCTATATTTTTTAAAGGATGTCAGTCTTGCGCATTGTAAATGTCATCAATTTTGAAACTGATTGGATAACTGTATGTACTGTATATATTTATGGAGTATGACAACTCACTGAAGCTTTGTAAACTCAAGACCTCTGGGAAAGTCTCCTCATCCCTAGTTAACGTTTCCATGCTTCCAAACTGTGACAAGCACTGATGCATTCTAACTTCTCTCAAGTTCTCAACACATGTTTATGTTGTGCATATTGGACAGAAACATTTTCTACATGTAGACTACTTTTTGTATCTCTTTTGAAATGTCAGATTCCACCATTGGATGAGATTTTGAGGAACTTTTGACAAGAACTGTCCTTTTCATTGAGTGTTGTTAAACTGCTCATTGGCTTTCAGCTGTGTGTTGGGGAGTAGTTGACATTGCATGTGCTGTATTATTCATAATATGGCCTAACTTCAGGCCATTTGGTGTCAGGCTAAGTTTAGTTTCAATGTCACTTTTTGCCAGATGTTCTCCAAATGAAAGTCACAAGTATATTTCAAAGCAGTAGTCAAATGACTAGTAATTATTTGGTCTTACCAGAGAGTTCAACTCACTATACTGTACCTTGAAGGAGCTATTGTCTTGAGCTAAGGAAAGTGTCTGAGTTACATCAGGTGAAGCAGTGACTGCATTTAATTCAGTGAAGTCAATCACACAGGGCCAAATGTGATTTTGGCACTTTGTAATGAGGGTACACAGTCTGTGGAAACTGTGCTATGAGGATCAATTGGGAAAACGCTGACTTTCCGCCTGAAACCTGATCATGCCTATCACCTTTGCTGTTTTCATCTGCACCTTTTCTTATAACTCCACTTTTACAAGGTGTCAGATTTGATTTGGATGCTCAACACTCTTATTGATTTCTACATGTAAACCTAATTGCTACATTGTTGTCTGCAGCTGTATATTCTAATATGTGTCTAGTATATCTCTGTTGATATTCAGACATACTGTATATTGTAATATACATCCGAATATCACATATTCGGTGTGGCTCCACATTACAAATAGTAAGTATATCTGTCCAGAATATCTGGTGGAAGTCACAGTTTTGTCATCATCATTACACAGAGCTCATCAAGTAGAACAACAGTTCAGTGTTCTGTTACACCCAAGAGCAGTCGGACTCTCTCCGATTAGATAGCCTCTGTAACGTGACTAATGAGAAGTCGCAGTAGAGGTCATCCAACATGAGTAGAGGTCATCCAAAACCTAGCATCTAACTAACAGTAGTTACAGCAAGCATACAGAGATTCAAACACAAACCTAATTGTGTAACGTTATGGCTCTGTCCAATTTAGATTCAAACACTAACCTAATTGTGTATGGCTCTGTCCAATTTTATATTAGCCAGATGAGGTGATCTGCTGTGTTGCTGATATGGTGATGTGGTCTGAAACGAGGCACGCCCTTTATGCTGCATTTTAACTCAGGCTTTGGGGACTGACCTTTGTAGCATTCATCTGAGGGTCCAGGGCAACTGGGCCCTCGCTGAATGACCTTTGAGGTAGCTGTGACCTTCTGTCCCAGAGACCCACTCACACTGTGCTTGGTTGATGCACTGTGGGCCTCGTCCTCCATCTCAGGCTGGTGATGTCTCATCTAGATTGCGGAAACAATATCACAAAAGTGTGAGGTTTATTTAGGTCTTCTGTCTTGTTAGGAGTTATTATGTACGGTTAGCATCAGAGTGTGTTCAAAATCAGCCCTCTGATTCCCCATTGGCTTTGGAAGGAATCTTTTAAACATTCTATTTAAGTATTTCCCTTATTATTTGATTTTATATTCATAATATGTAGTGTATGTTTAAAGAAAATGGTCACCATACACCATTCGCCATACCTTATATATGTGTGTTACCATTAGCATTCATTTTGTTGGTGTATGATTGTATTGTGATGAATTAAAGTTTACAAACAAGTAGAATTAGAGGATTTTTTAGAAGTATTGGTTTGGTTCAAAATAGTTTGGATGTTGTGATGAATATCACTCTCTTACCAAACAGGATGGTTTTACAAAATTAATTACTGTATACACACACTCAAAGTGCCCGGTGTTACTCAACGGATGAGGTACCAAGATGATGACACCCTCCAATTTAGCCAAATATGTTATATATCAGTATGGCCGTTTTTTGAAAAGGAACACTGAAGGGAAATAAAGCTTGTTTTGTTTATGAAATTTGAGCAGTTCTTTATGGTTATGGTGTAGATTTTGTATCAAAATAGATTTAGCATATGAGTATATTACAGGATGAAGTGCTGCACAAAACTGCGAAATGTATCCCAGTTTGATCTAAGAGGTTATCACTCTCAACCTTTTAACCTTTTTTCCCCCACATTTTCCAGTTTATGCTATTCAGTGTGTATTACAGTATATGATTGTTTTTACTCACCTCTGCAGATGTTTTATTATTATTATTATTATTATTATTATTATTATTATTATTATTTTCTAAGAGAGCTAAGCAGGTTAAGCAGCACAACACAGCACAACAAAACCAGAAGAGATGTTGTTCCTGCAAATTTGACAGATAAAACCATTCCATCCATTAAAATGGTTATATTTACACATAAACATTAGGCTTGTCATGTAAGACAGGGACCAATTGTTTTAGCTTACTTAATAAATTTAACACAACTCTATGAACTCAGTCAATAGTTGTACTGTTCATCTACTTAAGCACTCGAACATGTCATTTCCTTTCCCATAATGCCTTTGGAAGAATGCATTGATATTTTTTCTGTTTTTTGAATTGGTTGAAGTAAAATCATATCTAAACCTGGCACTTTTCTCTAGTACATTTATAATTCTTATGTGGGTGATAACTGTGTGTAAAATATGTACTGTAAATTGAAAATGAAATGTTTTGAAAACAACAAAGGGCCAGGTGCAGTGGATATATGAACCCATTCCCTGGAAGCCTCGCTGTAAGTGGTGCCTCAGGGACTATAGCAGGAGTGAGAGGGAGTCACCTGAAGGCCATGTTGCTGTTTGCAACACAGCTTTAACGAGTGCCACTATTCCCAGCTGTGTGTGGCATCTGAATGGATGAAGACTTTTTTTCTGTGGTGGTGGTAGTGGGCACAAAAGCATGACAAAGAGGATTCTGGGAAATGCAGTGAAAGACAGAAGGCTTTCTGAGCCCTTTTGCCACCATCTATGGCCTATTTCCATCAGAGACATTGGTTCAATTTTAACATTTAGATATGAACATGGAAAGGATTCAATTCTGGAAGAAATAAATTGAGCATACCCAAATTTGATGCCATATTTTGGACATTTATGGAAAAGCTGTGTAGTCAGACCTGTGTCGTCAGCGAAAATGCCTGTAAATCTTACCTGATAGGATGCAACTGTAAACAATACACAATGGGTTAGTGCAGCATATTCCACCTGGGTAACTCTTTTTTATGTATACTTTTCTGTGGATTCTGCCCTTTTTGCCTATAGTTCTTGGTATTTCTAATGGATCAACGTTATTGATGTCTACAATTTTGACATGAAAATTGTGATAGTCAGATATGTAAAATCAGTATTACTGACAAGGACATATTTTCTATATAAGATTATTTTTAAAAAAATCTTATTAATTGAGCATTCAGTAATGAAAATTATTGTTATAATAATGTTTTATGATACATTGATGATGTCCAACAGCACATTCATTAAATGGTCAAAAATGGCACAAACATGCACTGATGAAATAAAGCATACTGAATTACTTGTGCTTGTTTAGGTGTATTCTGATATACAGTATGGTTCAGTTTTCACAATGCAAATATCTGACTTTTTCAGTGCATTCAGTTTTTTTAGGCAATTTGCCGTCTATGTCATGATGTGAGGATTCCGGGGAACATTCTGTATGGCTCTTTCTCTGTGACTCAGTCCCTATTTCCACAGTGCGTTGTGAATGCACATCTATGAGTAGCATCTAGCCTACAGGCATCCTTATTTGGAAGCTTTTTTATTTAATTTTTTAAAAATATATTTCAGGTCACATTTCTTGTGAATATTCTCTCTAATAATAATCACCTGCGCTCCAATCTGAGTTATATGCCATGCATGCTCAAACCTAGAAAAATGTCAATAATCAGTTCCAGAAATATGGATTCAGCCACTCAAGGTTCATGTAGGAAATGTTTCTCTCACAGAATTATTAGATTGCATTGGAAAGACACATAGAAAAGTAAACAACAATAGTTAGGAATACTTTCTAAGTCTTCATAAACTGTTAGGAGACACCCACCTAGAAAACCCACCTCAGACAACCCCCCCCCCCCCCCCCCCTCAGAACTGGGTCATTACTCATCTGCTAAGATAACAGTGTCTACATGCCTATAATGTATCAATTTGTGCAATTGAACTCCAGGCACAAATCTAATGGAGGATGTAGTTGTGTAGTAGCACCATACAGGTGTGTCCCATATGAGAAATGAAGAGACTATTTAGGCCTTTCGCCACTGACCCTTTTGTCATTTTAAACAATCAGATGAAGGATATTTTACATTTGAATTCACATGTAATCCGATAGTATTAACACATTTTAAAAAATTAGAAAAAAACTCTGGAACATCCCTCCCCCACCCTCTCATGGGAGAGGGAGCTTGGAGGAGAGGTGAAATATGAATAATGAATGTTATAACCCCCAGGGGAAAAATCTATATTATTTATTTATTTGCCCACACATTATTTAATGTTTTTGTGTGGTTATCAAGGATGTACTGTATATCTCAGAACAAAAAAAATAACATAGACCATGTTCAAACAAACAAATCTATCATCATATTTTAGAAAGACTTCATGTCAGTGTATAAAATTCCAGAAATGTCTCCTGTGTTTTTGAAATATGTTCCATCCTGTTGGACCTATGAGCAGTGCGAGAGTTTCCACTGTCCATTTCAAGTATTCAACACCTGAGTTTTATTGTTGGGTACAGCACCATGAGAAGAACAGGAGTGGGCATCTGTCAGGCGGATGCCAAAACAAAGTTTTCTTTATGACCATGACTATTTCCTCTATGTTCCGTGATGAGGCATTGACATTAGCATGTTAATTATTTACAGTAACAGAGCAGGGGCTTAAGTATTGATTAATTAAAAGGTGCCCTTATGAAGTCACAACTTTTTTGTCAACAGCACTCCTCTTAGTAATTACACATATCTAATTTAGAATGGATTCAACACACATCCATTCATTACTTAGGCTACTGATGATGACATACCTAGCATCGGTGTGATGGGTTAGTGTGTGTGTGTGTGTGTGTACGTGTGTGTGTGTGTGTGTGTGTGTGTGTGTGTGTGTGTGTGTGTGTGTGTGTGTGTGTGTGTGTACGTGTGTGTGTGTGTGTGTGTGTGTGTGTGTGTGTGTGTGTGTGTGTGTGTGTGTGTGTGTGTATGTGTGTCTGTGTGTGTGTATATGTGTGCCATTCCGTGCCATTCTAGGGCCTTCTCCCAGTGAACTAGACTGACAATCAAACACTCCTCGGAAAGTCGGAAAGGGCCGTGTTCCAGACTGACCTCCTCATGCTTTTCCAACACCACAGCATACTGCCCGCAGACACAGACATACAGTAGGATGCCAGACACGAAAATCCTAATATTTATAGGGACGCTCTGTCCCCTGCCCAGGCCCTGACTCTGCTCCTAAACAAAAACCGGCTGACAGAGACGAAGAGAATGGCACGGAGGAAGGCCTCTCCCGCCTCCTCTTCCTCTCCCGCCTCCTCTTCCTCTCCTGTCTCCCAGACCGGCTCCCTCCACCTCTTACATGCACGTTGACCAGAGTATAAATACTTGTGGTTGAGGAGACTCAGTGGTGAGCTGCTTTTTTGAAACAAGACGAGAGTCGTTCTGTAACCCAGTTAAGTCTGTGGGTAAACTGAAGAGCTCCATTCAATTGCTTTGTTGAGGTGGTCAGAACCAACTGAGAGCTGTTTGTTTTACATCAGTATGGAGCTAGCTTCCAAACAACAGTCAACCCATCTGCTTTGGAAGACATGTGCCTTTCTCCTACTGCTGGGTTGCTGTGGTCTGACCCAAGCATCCGTCTATCACAAATCAGGTAAGACTCTAGCTTCCATTGCTCCTGCATCTATATTATTCTCAAACCTGTTCTAGACATGTGACTGCTAATGTGAATGGCTAAGTTATGGGCAGGGAAGCAACTGCACATCACTAGGCAAATCCATCCCTCCGGTTACGAGCCTGCTGCCCTGAGACTGTAGATGCCCTTTCCATCCTTTTCATGTTTCTAGGAACATACCCCCTCGGTCAGCAGGTTTTGGGTGTCTTGGGCACAGCTCGGTGTCTTTAACAGAACTTTAACCTCACTGCTCTACATCATCTCAACATGTCAGCAAAGGCCACCAGTGTGGTGGTATCAGTGCAGGTTACAAATCATATCAGTGAGGTAGATTTAGCAATGGGATTGAGCTATTTAGGTTATTTTTGTTCTTATAAACATTGATTTATAGTCTGGTTGACTTTAATTCCATGCACCAATCAAGCTAGTAGAGTTTACAGTATGTTTACTCTTCTTGGTATGCTGGCTCCATTCATTAATATACAAATTAGCCCTAACTAAATCAGTATTGTGATGTTGCAAACGAGATGTTATACAGATGAACACAGACTTCTACTGGGTACAATCCACCCAGAGGAAGTGGGGGTGGAGATGAAGGTTTAAATATTCAGCTCTGTTCTTTGCAAACATTTTGCTACATTTTTAACTTGAATATATTCTATTTAGCTATTTGATAGTTTATCTCAACAACAGTCTCATCCTAGTCCTCCGATTTGATCTGTTCTCTGGTCCTACTGTCATTCTGTAGTTGAACATTTGATGTTTCTCTTTTTGCCTGACAGGTATTTGCACATACCAAGATCAGCACTTTAAACCAGGGGAGACCTTCTACAAAACCTGTGACAAGTGCTACTGCCATCATTTTGGTTTCTTTTGCTATCCGTGAGTAAGAGAATGCAACTGTCAATACTCACATAACTGTGGAACAGTGGAACGATGGAAATTGTGTACTCCTTGTACATGCCTGCAACATCTGCAAACTCCTCACACATGATTGGTCACAGTAGTCACAACATTCACCTGCACTGATCCATCCAGCAACTATTCTTGCTGGTGCCAATAAAGCTATAGAAGTCAACGCTTAAGAGTTCTGTGCACTGAAGAGCTGTCCATCCTTCTCTCCTCTAGACCAAAGAAACCCACCTCCTGGCCTAAGAAATGTGAACGAATCCCAACAGAATGTGGCTATCGGGTGGTTTACCGTGACAATCCTGAGATGGAATGCCGGGCCTACAGCTGGATCGGCTGATGGATTAGAACACTTGACTGTAGTGATCATCATTTAGTCACTACTTGTATTACTTTTAATACTATGATCAGTATTTTTTCTATTTTTTCTATTTTTACTTTCATCTGTATGCTGAACGTCTGTGGGCAACTAATTGTATATTTTGGTGCGAAGCAAACTGCTTGTACAGTCTGAAATAGAACAGAACTGAGATGTCTTCAAAGCTGTTCCTTAAAAGTTTCCTCATTACTGATTACTGGTCAGTTAGCTGAACAGTTTTTGTTTCTGCCTCATAGACTAGTACAGTAAAGTAATGAGAAGGAGTTTGAATCTGGGCCATTCAATTGATCTTGTATGAAATCTAGAATTCTCAAAGTTTGTGAAGATGGCTATTTTGATGGCATAATTTGCTCCACCGATTTCAAAGAGATACTATTGGGTTTGGGATTTCAAATTAGTGTGGAAGTTACGCCGATTTTATCTAGACCATTTGTAAGCATTTTGTATTGATTCTTTTGATACCACATGCTAATTATCATTAAGAAAACAGGTTCATAATGTGGAGAAATAACTCTATTTTGTACACCAAGCCTTATTGAGAATTTTGATTTTATTGAAACATATTCACATAAACTATATGTGCAGTAGATAGGACTGAATGTAAGAGTTACAGTACACAATAATTTCTCAGGACCTTCGTTGAAGGGAGCACCATTAAACAGAAAAGGGTTTAAATACAGCAAAGAGCTGGAGGGAGGTAAGAAAAAAGATCTCTGGGCTACACTATGGTGATTCACTCACTTACTCTATTTACATCCACCCGGAGGAATTCTCAGTTATTTTTGTCACACATGCATACACACAGGCGCGCCCGCACAGACAGACAGACAGACAGAGAGACAAACACGCACACATACACACACACACACGCACACACACACACATACATACACACACACACACACACACACACACACACACACACACACACACACACGCACGCACACACACACACACACACACACACACAATCTTTCATGAACATGTGCAATTAAAAATTCAAGTTTAAAACATGTAAAAGCACAGCAATAACTTGTGAAGGTCGTTCTTGTAGTTCACTCATTGGTGCCCGCAGTGAAATGTCTCATATTGTGTGCAGGTCTCCATATGTTCGGGTGTAAAAAAAAGCTGTAGAAAGTTCCGTCTCGGTGCTGGGCACTGTGAGACAGCGGGGCCTGTGCCAGGCCCTAATGTCAGCAGCTGAGCCAAGGATGTTTGAGACATTGAGCGGCAGTGGCCCGTCGCTCTGGCAGGAAGTCTAACATACGCAGCAGAAAGTCAGCAAAGAGAGACGCCTCCCTCAGGGGGAAGTGGTATTTCTCCACCAGCACCTCGTACAAGCTCCACGGCCGCAGAACAGCGATCCGACGCAGGTCACCTACACGTCCACGCACACACACACACACACACGCACACACACACAAAAGAAAATAGGTGGTGTAGAAAATAAAAGCATGTTACTTTTAACCCGACTGAACGCAAGAATGTATAATAATTAGACTTATTAACAAACATTAGTGATAATAACCGTAGAATAAGCATTAACCTGTGTATAAGGCCTTACATTTTCAGATCTGTGTGCATAATTGTCATAAAAGTGTCATCAGTGTAAATGAAGTAAGAAAGCTCACCTCTGTTATTGAAGTACTCAAAGGAATATTTCCCAGATAGTGCAATTGCAGGAGGAATCTTGCCCAGAAGTTCAATGATGTGAGCAATATGATCTAAAACAAATTCAATACATTTGTATTGTAATTACACAACTCTCAATATTTCACATATTCTTATCCACTCAAGTGCAATCTGTAAGAACTGAAAGAGAATTCCCTTCACAAATTTGAAATGTATTGTGAGGAGGATAACCCCTTGAGATGAGACATCTCGTTTTCGAGGGGGTCCTTGGGACACAAGACAAAGACAATACAGCACGTGTACATTCACACCCTCTAAAGCCCTCCCTCATCCCACCCTCTAAAGCTCTCCCTCATCCCACCCTCTAAAGCCCTCCCTCATCACACCCTCTAAAGCTCTCCCTCATCCCACCTCGCCCGCCACAACCACCCCGCCAAGTCCTTAGTGAAAACCAGACCATGTATTAAACATAAGACAGTATTAAGAGGCATGACAACATTTAGCCCATGCACATATGTATTTACATACCAGTAAATACATATACACACATGATATGGTCCATGATATAGTCACATACTGTATAAACACAAAAACACATGAGTAGAAAGTAAGGACAAAAAGTATCCCACATGGTAGTATAGAAAACAAAGGACCAGTCACACATGAGAAAAACATTTACAGGAACATTTTACTTGCAAGTGAGTAAAGAGCGATGTTTTAAAGGAACGCAAAGAAATGGCCGATCTTAGAGACCCAGGTAGGCAATTCCAGTCTGAAGGGGCTTTAAATTTAAAGGTACGTCTACCACTCTCTTTGGAGATGTTTGGCACAGTGAAGGAGGGATATTCAGTGTGTCTCAGTCTATAGCTGGGTCTATATGGAATTAAATAGTCCTTGAGGTAAGAAGGATAATCAGTGTACACACATTTAAAAAATAATCTGATACCAGTGGTACTGTCTTCTGGCTTTAGGTGATAATAAGTTCAGTGAGTCATACATTACACAACGATGAGTAGTAAAAGGGCATCTTAGCACAAATCTGCATATATAATTGAACGCAACATTTAATGATTTTTGGTGTGATTCTGATGTATTTTGGTAGACAACATCTGCATAGTCTAGGATAGGTAATATTAGTTGAGACACAATCCTTAACATAATCGGTTGAGTAAAACAATTAATGGAGAGATACAACATTCGTAAATTACAGTTGATCTTTTTTACAACAGAATTAATGTGACACCTAAAGAAGAGTTGTGAGTCAAGCCAAAGGCCCAAGTATTTAATTTCATTAACTAGTACCAATGGAGTATTATCTGAGAATTTGAGTGAAAGAGTGTTATCTTGATTTGATGTAGCTGATTTGGTGGGGAACAGCATGCTGTGTGACTTTTTCTTGTTCAGTAAAAGGTGGTTGGATTGAAACCAAAGTTGAATGGCATTAAAGTTTGATTGCAGTGTGGATTGAATCTTAGAAACAGACACATTAGATGTGTAAATCACTGTGTCATCTGCATAGAGATGAATGTGACAGTCTGAACAGATTAGAGGAAGATCATTGATAAACAGTGAAAAAAGGAGAGGCCCTAAAGAAGAGCCTTGAGGAACGCCTTTCTCCATTATTAAGGACTGTGATACAGAACCATGAAGAGAGACACGCTGACGTCTACAGTGGAGATAAGAATTAAACCAAAGAAGAGAGTGTTTGGAGAGGCCTATTGCATGTAGTTTGTCCAGAAGCAAATAGTGATCGACCATATGAAAAGCCTTAGTGGGGTCTATAAATATTGCACCAGTCGACATGTTATTGTCTAGGGAGGAAAAGACAAGGTAAATTTTAGAAGTGCAGTAGTTGTAGAAAAATTTGGTCTGAAACCAGATTGATTTGGTGACAGAATGGAGAAATCATTAATATATTTGAAAAGTTGTTTAAATATTAATTTTTCAAACACTTTAGCAATACTACTGATGATGGAAATGGGTCTGTAGTTGTTAAGATCAAGTGCATCACCACCCTTGTGTATTGGTGTAACTCTGGCAGTCTTCCACATTGATGGAACCTCGCAGGTGGATAACGATAAATTAAACAGATCTGATATAGGAAATGACAGTACATGAGAGGCAAGCTTAATAAACTTGATCTCCAGGCCGTCCGGATCAGTGCCATTACCTGACTTTAATTCAGAGATTGCTTGCTGAACATCAGAAGGATTTATTGTAGCAAATGAAAAAGAGCTACTAGGCTCAACAGCCGGACTAGAGTAGGAAAAGTTATACGATTGTGAACTACATATAGAGGAAAAATGTTGGTTAAAGGCATTGGCAACTGCAGAAGGATCACTGATAATATCGTCATTGACTTTGATTTTGGTAGCAAAGCTTTTAGTAGAACTGTTAAATGAAGAACAGTTATCTGTTATCTGTCTTACCTTCTTCAAGTGAAAAGCTCTTCCCTGCTTTGGGCTCAAACAGCGAGTCACCAGTTACGAGCTCAAAAGCCTAAAATAAAATATATTTTTTTTATGTCAAAGTGTACTGTACTCTCAAACACACTCCACATACCATATATCAGTGTCATCTAAAATAATGCTTGGAACATTCTAGCAGTGACACACAGGCCTACCATGCAGGCCACACTCCAGATGTCCGCAGGTGTCCCGTAATCACAGCCCAGCAGAACCTCCAAGGAGCGGTACTGTCGGGTTTGGATCTCCTCGCAAAAGTGCTTGTACTGAGAAAGGAAGATCGTCTTTTAAAGTCAGAGAATATGAAAGCTAAGCAACACTGTGTGGCTGTGGTGAGGGTTGCTTACCACCCAACATGAGCTGCCCAAGTCTGCTATCTTTACTGTGATTTTATCGAGGTTGAATTTCTCTGTGGACAACAAATCATTACGTCGTTTTAGGCCTATATACCGGTAACAATATAATAGCAATCTAGGGCCATTATATTTTTTTCATCATGTTGATCCAATACCTGTAGTATTCGCCACGGGAGCCACATAGCCCAGAAACTTGTGTGAGGCGCCCTCTGCTGGGCACACATGGGACTGCGACTCCAAGCACAGCAGGATGTTCTCAGGCTTGATGTCCGTGTGGATGATTTTACAGTGTGTGTGCATGTAGTCCAGACCCTCCAGAACCTATAGAAAGACAGTTGCTTACTCCACACTCTGTGACTCATTGTGAGCTCGACCAAAGTGAAGAGGTAGTATGGCTCCCACTCCTACCTGTGTGATGACCCGTTTGACACAGTTTAAGGAGAGACCAGGGTTGCCCATACACACTTGCCAGCAACGAAGGTCTGGCCCCAGTAGTTCCAGTACAAGGCAAATGTCTTAAGGGGATGTTAAGGTTCAGCTAACATGAAATTGGGTTCATGTCATACAAAGTGGGTCATCACAGAGCCACAAGTCACCACATAGTGCCCAGTGAGATTAAGGTTAAGGGTCTAGTGCCCAGTGAGATTAAGATTAAGGGTTGGTGAGGATACGGATTCCGTTCTTCCCTGCCACCTGGAACTCATCTAGTAACTGAACAATGTGCTTGCTCATTTGGTGGCGAGCAGTTGGACCGCTGGCCTGTCAAAGGAAAAGAAAGGAGGACAATTAGACAGGGACAGAGAACAAGAAAAAGGTCTATGTCTGGAAGTATAGACAGAGAGAGAGATTAGAGAGAGAGAGAGATAGAGAGAGAGAGAGAGAGAGAGACTCACACAGCGTAGCAGGGTCAGCTCATCCTGACCCGCTTGGGTGAAGCCTGTGCCACTCTTCAGCACTTTCACTGCAACACGCCTCCCTGACCTGAGCATCACAAACACACAGAGTCAACACACACACACACACCACGTCTGCGCTCCTGCACTGGACAAGCACAAAGGATCTACGAGGATCTGCTACCTGAGATCATGGCAGAGCCATACAGTAGAGAAGAAGCCCCAGCCCAGTTTGGACACCACTTGATATCTTTTGTTGAAAATGTCTCCTATTTGAACTGGGTGATAGCCACCTGTATGGACGGACACAATGCATAATGTATATTATGTGTCAATCAAAACATATATCATCAGTGGGATGTAAATACCCTAATCCTTTAATGGCCACACTTTTGCTATATAATGCTAATGCTTATGTTAGAGAATATGTTTAAGATTTTTTCAGGCATTCGTTGTAATCCATAGAATAAAATATCTATCAGAGTTATTTCCATATGCTATGTACAGTAGGCTATTCATTCTTTTCCAGGTAGACTGGAAATAAAAGACTACATAGAGTACATAGTAGGAGGGTAGTTATTTGCGGCCTTGGTCATGTTGACAGATGGTGTGTGTTGTGGTGTGTTGATGAAAGGCATGTGCACAGGTAAGGGCTGACCGTAGCAGTACTCGCCGGGATCCTCACGATCCACGGGCCCTTTCGGCTCCAGAGGCCCCAGATGATTCAACTGAGCCAGCGCTGGGATCTTATCAGCCTGGGCTCTGGATCACACACACACGCACACACACGCACACGCACACACACACACACACACACACACACACACACACACACACACACACACACACACACACACACACACACACACACACACACACGTACACATCAGTAAGAGAACGATGTGTGGGTGTGTGGGGCTACCTCACTAGTGTCGAGTTATTAAGAGCAGTCTGTGCAGGACTACTTTTAGACATTCCCCTGTTTCCCAGCGAGTGGAGCGGAGCAGAGGCAGTAGGAACTGCAGGCCAGCATACCTCGCCAGCCAGCGTCACAGCAGAGGCCCTGACCTGCCAACCTGTTCCCTCTGCACCCCAGTAAAATTAGAATGTAGACAGTCACAAGTATGAGTGCTACCCACCTGCGCCACTGCTGTCCATGTAAGTTAGATTACTCTAATTCAGATTACTGACTGTGGACTTAATCCATGGCAGTTTAGTGTAAACTGGATTGATGCATTTCCATTCTATTCAGTTCTGTCATCTACTTTTAGGCTATGCAAAGGAGATTCAATCTGTTAAAAAAAAAAAACTTTGGACCCTGATTATTCATGACAATTTTTATCTTTTGTTTTATCTAATGAATCGCAACATCTTCAAAGTCAACTGTACATGATAGCTGATAGTGTAACTGAGACTACTGATTATACCTGATACTGTAAGTGAGAGTACTATGTAACTGAGACATACTCGACAGTGTACTGACTAAATGTGGATTTTTTTTATCATGTGCAGAACGGTGCAGCAACCCACAGATTTACGTGCAGTGTCTTTTGCAAGTAATCTTCACATTAAGGTCTTTGTTTTGTCATCTATATGGCCCAAGAAGCTAGATGTGAATGGTTTGTACCTGTTGGAACAGCTACACAATCACTTCTTTTATTCAAACCTCCTTCTAAATAAATAATGCTTACATGACAGCTCTGGGACTGCAGAAGCAGTCAAAAACCAAAAACAACATATAAAGCACAAGCACACCCAGGGCTATGCATATTACATGCATTTCAGGACTGCCTGCTTCACTGTAGAACAAGGTAGTGTGCAAATGCATGAGTCACATTGTATGCTTAACATCTAAAAGAATGTCACATTTTGACCTTTATGCATATTCTCATATTCTCAAACAGAGACTTACGGCAAGTGAGGTAGATGGAGCTCTGTGCCTGTGGACATCCTTGCGACAGTAGCGCTCGCTCGTAAAGCTGGGCTCTGACTGTGGCTCTGGAAAAAAGACTTTACAGCTGAACAGGGAAATCCCCACCCACCACCACCTCCATTTCTCTCTCTCTCTCTCTCTCTCAATTTCTCTCTCTCTCTCTCTCTCCATTTCTCTCTCTTTCTCTCTCTCTCTCTCTCTCTCTCCCTCCCTCTCTCTCTCTCTCTCTTCCTCTCTCTCTCTCTCTCTCTCTCTGTTTGTATTTTCTTCCTTTTGTTCTCTTTTTGTGTCATTCCTGACCTATTGTCACATTGTCAGGGAGTCAGTGTCACTGTGCTCATGATAAACATGATCAGACTCATTTCATTAGTATTTGCAACACAAAATGTGTGATTTGCTGGTTGCCCTCAGTGTGTGTGTGTGTGTGTGTGTGTGTGTGTGAGGCGGCGTGTGAAGTCATGTGTGTGAAGTGCTGCCCCTCACAGCTGTGGGTATTTTAAGGGGAGAAGTGTGTGACAGATGGCTGAGGCCGGCCGGCCGCTCTCAGCACAGCGGCGAGGACACGCTGCAGCACAGCACACCGCCGTCCGAGGCTCGCTCTTTTCACCGGCCGAGGGAGGCTTGCTCTTTTCACCGGCTGCCGGCCACACAGCTAATACCATAATAAGTCATGGACACAAGGGCAGGGCTGATGACATCACATGCATTTTGACAGGACATAAGACTCACAAATGTGTGCTTTGTGACTCAGAAATACATTATAGCAGCTGGATAGAACTGCAATAGTATATAATAATATATAATATAGTAATGCGTGTTTTTGTAAATATTAAAATTATTAAATTAAGTCCATAATTTGATGCATTAGCCAGTGCAAGTGCACACAAAAAGGAATGCACATTTGAGACAAAACAATGTTTCGCAAATCATTTCCAATATAGTCAGATGTCATCAAGTGTTTATGACACACTGTCCGTAAGAAGTGGGAAGTTATCGAGTTGCTGCGCTGTGCCTATTGATTTCTCCTGTAGGAACTGGAGAGAGGTTTATTAATATCTCCAGCCACTAGGTGACTGGGTGCAGTCTGGCAAGCGGCACTCTGTGGTAAACGTGAGGCTGTTGCCACTCAGGCCCTGACATGGATGAGACGGTGATAAGCTACTGAGAAATGAAGGTTCCCAGGAGAGCAGGGCCATGAGGCTGCTCCAGACACACACACACACACACACACACACATAATCCTGCAGTGGGGATTCCTGAACATTGTGCATTTGTATTTTGAAACCGAGCAACGTGAGTGTTACGTTTCAAAACTATATTTGCACATCCAAGACATAATAAGGACGGTAATTAATACACCAAGGACAGCGAGAAAGTTAGTGGGCAGAAACACATGCAGTGTACATGCATACAATAGGGCATATTGATTATACTTTGTGAAACTGGTGACACAGTAAAGCTAAATAATCAACAGTTACCTCTGTAAAACATAAAGCTTAATATCTTTAACAATGAACATTAATTAAATCTATGCTTCTGAGGATATGACCACCATAAGAAAACACAGTGAGATCAAATAAACTATTCAGAGGATAGAACCATAGGTCATTATGCGACTTAATGTGGTACTGATATGGTACATTCAACAGAGACATTTGAACTTGAGTAGACATGCACACAGAGACATCTTAACTTGAGTACTTAAGTTGATTTATATTTTTCACCACCACATTTCCTTCTCCTCTCCCTCATCATTCTCCCCCTCATGTCATCATTTATTATGAATAAATAATATATTCTGTTTGTTGACTGCGTGTCAACAAATGCAACATTTGAATGATTTAGAAAGCCAGCCAGGACCACTGGGTCAGGACTCTCTTAAAAAGCCCCACTAAATTTGAAGGTCATTACATGGGAAGGCACTAACCAATTAGGAGGCTAGTGAGAGATGTGATATCCAACACCCCTTTGCATTTACAGTTGACCTGTTTCTTTTTTTTTAGATGATAGCCCCGTTCTTCAACCACAAAAGGAAAACAGACTTCCTCAGCCATGCCATTGGCATGCGCCTTCAGTGTGTTGCTGCCAAGCCTGGTCTGGTTTAAATACCTGGCAGCGAATGAATTTTCCACACATAAACACAGAGATGGGGCACTAAAATAGCACGCTATAAATTCATGTGTCTTTATATACCAGTGTTTAGCGAGCCTGCAGTGTCACTCCTTAAAGCAGATCAAGCATAGACATCAGCAGGTTTAGCTAGCCTGCAGTGTCACTCCTTAAAGCAGATCAAGCATAGACATCAGCAGGTTTAGCTAGCCTGCAGTGTCACTCCTTAAAGCAGATCAAGCATAGACATCAGCAGGTTTTGAGGGCCATTTTATTATTGATATATATTCTCACATTTGGAGGGGATGCTAAAGAGTTGTGATATTGGTGGGATGTTATAAAGGTGACCTGCACTGCACTGCAAAGGTACTACAGTAAAACTAAAGTACATGAACGCACATTCTCTTTGCGGGAAATAAGAGCTGAGAAAATAATGTATTAAACAAATGTATTGATTGTTTCTGTAAATAAGCGGTGCATGTGATGAATTGTCTTCACATGTGACAATGAGATGCTCTTAGGAAATTGAGACTAGGGCAGACTATTCAGCCCAGACAAATGATGGAATATAATTAGTCTCAGTGTAGAGGGTACCACAGGGCTCCCAGAACGCCCCCCAAATGACCTTCAATAAGTCCTCTCACAACAGTCTACATTCTTCTGCCATGACATCGTGACCAAGTTTGAACACAAACAAGGGGACCTGCTCGGCCTCGTGCTGGGCATCAAAGCACAGAGAGCTGCTGCTGACAGTGCTGACCTGGTTTGAGTTTCCCAGCACCTCCACCTGCCAAAATCCACTCAGGTCATGAGAACAGTCCAGCTGAGTGCACAACCAACAGCTTTCTAATGTGTTATACTGTACAGCTATCAGGTAAACATTGATGTCCAAAAAGCACGAAACAATGACAAATTCACCAATATGTACACATGGGTGGACCTGCAGAGGACTTTATTGTTTGCTTTGCATGAACTACGCTCTTCATCCGAGATCCGACCACAAAAAAGCAGTGGTGATGCAGTACATACAACTCTATTTACAATGCCACTGAGAATGGCAGTGACATCAATCCACAATTTCAATTCCAATTACATTTAGATTATCACCCTTCCAAACTTGCAACGGTGTACATTATTTAAAAGCCATGGAAAAGCATTCATCATGTTCAGCATGGGACTGATGTAGTTTTGTAAACATGCATTCATTGAAAAAAAAACATGGAATATTCCAACCCTTCATTCCTTCATTGTGGAAAAACTGGGAACCAGGGACAGGAGTGAGAGGAGACATTTTATAAAATGCTTTTGACAGAAGCTCCAACTTTTGGTCTTTAATTTTAAATTGAGAAGCTGTTACAGCAGCAAACTGTCAAAAATAAATAAATTAATAAATAAAATGGACTCAGTGATATAAGTAATCGTGTTTGACACCTCCAGTAAAAGCGCCTTAAATATACTTCAGCCAGTAAATGACAATCGCTAAAACTCTCATTTTCATTTCTGGAATTTCATTAATTTGGGTATGCATTCTTTCAATTAAACCAGTAAACATAGGGATTTCTATAACCTGAAACATTCTGAACAGCATTTACTTTGAAGTGGTGTCTTTTGGGATCAACAACATATTCTAATTACTTTTATATATTTAAGTACTGTGTTTCAGGTCATTTTATAATATGTTTTTTTACAATCTCCAAACACCTAGTTAAGTGTAGTTGCTGGGTCAATAGTTTAAGAAAGCTGACATCTGGTGGTCACTGGGGGAAAATAAAATAAAAATTTTATTTTTATTTTTTCTGTTTTTGGCTCTCTTTGGTTTTTGAGATCCAGTTTTAATTCAGTTTAAACTTTGCTTCACTTTGCTTTAATCATTTTCATTTACTATGTGCTCTAGAAAAAATATTGGGTCAATTGAGGTCACCTTTCCAATTGTTTAAATTCTTATATTTTATATAACACCTATTCATTTTGATGTTTTAAGACCTGTTGTGTTTTGGAACACTCAGGGTAACCCCACTAAGCTACAATTATGCAATTTTATAAGAGCCCACAATACTCTCATGAATAAACTTTTAAAAAACTTCACAAATCACTACAGAAGTAAGACACAAAGGAGGACAGCCAGGGAAACAGAAGAGGACATCAACTCTCATACTTTTCCTGTTGCACTGACTCTTTCTATGTTTATACCAACATGAAATCCCACTCAAGCACTTGGTAAACACCAGTGCTATCGACATCGTCAAGTCCTCTCATACAAATCAGTCTCTCTTAAAGGACAATTCTCTCAGGAACGCACCGTGGGCATACACGTGTGCACACAAGGGTGATGTGAAGTAGAAATGCCCAGACAAATGCAGATACAGTAACTTGCAGAGAACTGGCAAAGAATACTGTAACAGTGGCCATGTCAAGTCCTTCAAGAGTCGCTGCTGAGGCTTAAAGCCTCATCTGGTGGATGATGATGGAGACCAGTCCTTCAAGAGTCGCTGCTGAGGCTTAAAGCCTCATCTGGTGGATGATGATGGAGACCAGTCCTTCAAGAGTCGCTGCTGAGGCTTAAAGCCTCATCTGGTGGATGATGATGGAGACCAGTCCTTCCTTCATACCTCTGCCAGCTTCACCCATCTCCGTCTCCTCCTGTCCTCCGGCACTCTGGACAAACATCTCCAGCTCATGCGGAGGTCATTTACAGTACTCGCCAGTCTTCCCTTTGAGTGACCCAGCTTTCTGCCAGTTATCCAGAGTCTGCCTGACCTGCATCAATCAGAGTCGGGCTGAAATGTCCAGTGTGTAAGGTCATAGGTCAGTGACTTTGTTCTCCACGGCGGCAGCGATCTGCTGGAGCCGGTACCCCAGCTGCATCTTCTGGGCCGTGGGGTCCTCTTCCAGTGCACTAATGATCTACAGACACACACACACAAACACAGACACACACAGACACACACACACACACAGACACACAGAGACACACAGAGACACACAGACACACACACACACACACACACACACACACACTCACACACACACACACACACAGACACACACAGACACACAGAGACACACAGACACACACACACACACACACACACACACACACACACACACACTCACACACACACACACACAGACACAGGGGCACATGTCTGAGCTTTCTCTTTCAGAGTTTCAGATAAGACATGTCATGTGTAGAGTAGCTGTTTTATTCCAGCTTTTCTAGGTTAAAAGACAAAGGTGAGGAGCTGTTGTTACATTACATTTAGCAGACACTTCTTGACCAAAGTGACTTACATATGTCAGCTATATTACAAGGGATCACATTGTCCCCGGAGCAACTTGGGGTTAAGTGCCTTGCTCAAGGGCACAACAGTGGAAGCCGGGAATTGAACCGACAACTTTCAGGTTACTGCACCATTGTATCAACAAAAAATTGTAGCAACTGTGTGTGCTCATGTAGACAGAGAGGGGAAAAGATGTAAACACATACAGGACGCTACGCACTGTGTGTGATCTGCTCATTTGATTTCATAAACTCACCTGATCATAATATTTGTTGATGTACTTGTATAGCTCGTGCAAAGCCACAAGGCAATTCACCTCGCCAGAGTAATTCTGAGAACGAGACACAAAGAGATCATCAACTTCATATCAGAAGGAGACGAGTGTTTTAGTCATAACTTATATCAGTACTGGGAATTGAAAGAGAACAATCTGACAACAGCAACTTCCAGGGGAAGGGCAGATGAATCTAGCACAATTGGTGAAATGGTAGGAAATACCTGATGACAATAACAACATTGCATTTATATAGCACTTTATCAAGGCACCCAAAGCACTTTACAGTGAATGGGGAACCTAACTAACCACCACCAATGTGTAGCACACAGCTACTGTACACGTTTGATACGCTGTTATTCAATGTCTAAAAGTTAACTGCTGAAGAATACGTATTAGTACTGAAGATGTTTTTTGGCTGGGGGTACTGCAGTCAATACTTGGACAGGACTATCACACATCAGACTATAAGAGATGTGACAGTGTTGATGTCATCCAGACTCACCCTTGACAGCTCTGCAAGCGCAGAATTCATTTCCTGATCACTGGCTGAAATCGTCTGCCTGATGTCAGCATAATACCTTAAACAAAAAAAATCATGATCCTTAGCACTTAGCCACATTCTATATGCCCCCGATTCTCATTCTCAACATCGAACATTTACAACTTAATTGAGCGACCAGACAGCCAAGCCGGCCGGTGTGCCTCCATGCATCAGTTTATGTGTGAGCGGTGCCAAACGGCAAGTGCCAGGCTCCAGGATGCGTTGGTGTTTGCGGTGAGCAGCGGGCAGCTGGGCGGGCAGGGGGGGGGGGGGGGGGGGGTGGCCTCTGCCCAGCCGGTCTGTTCCGTGCCCAGGGCCAGGAGGCCAACAGGCTGGCACATTCTCACCTCTCCACCATCTGCTTGTAGCGCGGGATGTCTCTGGCATAGAGCAACTTGTTAATGGGGGAATCCTGAAAAAAAGAAAAGAGGGAAAAATACAGCACACAATGACAACACAGCAAATAAAAAAAGCTAGCTTGTAAAAAGGGCTTGGCTGACTCCCTGCTGAGGCAGGAGACATAGTAAAAGCTCACACTGCTTCTATAAATAGCCCTCCTTCATTTGTCTCTCTAAATACAGTCACTATCCTACTAAATAGCAGAATTTACAGCATCTACCATTCCTTTTTTATGTCAGTTGTAAGTGTTGAAGCTGCACATTTCTGCTGAGCAGTAAAGTGATGTTGTATATACAATATCCCTCTTATATGCTTAATCAGTCTGACACTCAACCATCAGAATCGATACAAGAACTACAGTAGATAACATTGCCAGCGTCCCTGAAGAGACTTTGTATTAGATCTATGTGTAGAGTCTAAATACATCTGGATCCAGTGTCTTATTTAAGCGATAAGCCCCGAGAGGCTGTAGGTTACGCTGATTCTACAACAGCTAAGGGGTGTTGTTAGGCACGACGCGCTAGCGGAGAGCCTAAAACCCCCCTTACTGTAGCTGTTGTAGAATCAGCGTAACCTACGGATTTGAGTGGCTTATTGCTTTTCTAAAACTGTTACTATAAATACCTGGCAAAGTTTCATAAAGTAAAGGTACAGCAACTAGAAATATAACAAGTTATTCCTAGATAATAATTTTTCCGCCAAGAAATATATTTCCTCTATCTGAATGGTTGCCAAGCAACATCGAGACGCAGCTACCAAAGATCCTTGATTACTAGCTCCGCTTTAACCCTCTCTGCAGCTACTTTAACTTTTGTATCAAGTTGTGGTAGTGCAGTAATATAGAACGGAATGCGGTCAAGGTGTATGTTTGTGCTGGATTTTACAACGGCATTGAATGTGATTCAGCCAATCACAATCAAGGACCGGAACTATCAGTTTTAAAAAACACATGCAGGCCATATCTATGAGCATACTTATGCTGCAGTGTTCACTGTGTCTGCTCACCCTGCCCAGCTTGTGGTCAGCAATGGTGCATGAGTCCATGAAGGTCTGGGCGATGACCGACAGCACGGCATCCACATTATCAGAGGTGTGCACATCAAAAATGAAGTGTGGGTTCTTCAGTATGTTGACCCAGAATCTTAGGGGTAGGCTAAAGAGGGGAGATGGAATAAAACGATGACTCAAAA
>NC_055963.1:6049685-6064685 GCF_018492685.1 Alosa sapidissima
ACATGCCCTTCCAGGTCTGTTCCAGAACCTTCTCCTTCACCTGGGTGATGGTGTCACAGTCCAGCACCTTGGTGGGCATCGTTTGGGTTTCATTGGCACCTCCTCCAGTCACTAAGACATTTAGGGTCTGGGTGGACAAGTGAATGAATGGAAGAGCACAGTTAGCGTTTGAACTTAGTCTTAGTGTGGGTTGCACCAACAAGGACTAAATTAATCGTGCTTTAGGCCTAATCAAGGATTTGTTGATCTAGGTTTCATTTCCATTTGAGTTGTGTTGCACCATTTATTTATTTTTTTTAACTTTATGTTTATTGGGTAAAATTACACATTCATATACATCAATATGACATTTTCGTTTTCAAATACAAAGTTGTTTACCACATCTGGTAACCCAATATTAAACAAAAAGGAAAGAAAAAAAAAAGGGTTTAAACAAAGAAAAGAATATCTCACACACCAAAGACAAATAAGTAAATAAATAACTAAAAATGCACACACCAAAAATAATGTACAAGGTTAGTCCAGAAACAATGAGTCCAGTTGCTACATTTACCATTATACACCATCTTTGCACAGCATGACATCTGACAATATTCCTGACAATTAAGTTTCCCAAATATGCCTAAGTCCCATCCTCCTTCATCAGTTCCAAACATGGTGTCCATCGTTCCAGAAACTGTGCTTCTTGTAATCTTAGTTTATAAGTTATATTTTCCATTATGTAAATTCCGTTAACTACTGACTTCCATGTCTCACATTTTGGGGGGTCTGTTTTAAGCCAACTAAGTGTTATTGTTTTCCTGGCTGCTACAAGAAGGATATGTAATAAATATTTTGTCTTGCCATTCATCCCTGCATCTGGAACATCCCCAAGAATGGCCAACACTGGTTCCCTAGGCAGCTGAAGGCCAAATATATTATCAAGGAAATCAAATATCTCCCTCCAAAAGTTATTTAAGACAGGGCATTTCCAAAATATATGGGAGTGATCTGCTGACTCTTCCCCACAGTTCCTCCAACATGCACCTGTTCGGCTGGGATCCATTTTAGAAAGTATATGGGGGGTTCTAAAACATCTGTTGACTACTTTCCATTGGAACTCTCGCCATATGCCAGCATTGGTAACTCTATGTATTTGCAAGGAAATATTGCCCCAACTCTCCTCACTAATTTCTATTTCTAGCTCCCTTTCCCATTTATGTTTAACATGTAGAGTGTTTGTTTGCTCCATGCTAGATAGCACATTATATAGATTAGAAATGGGTTTCCCTGTATGTCTTCCCTCTTGAATCTTCATCAAGTACTGCTCAATCGGAGAGCCCAATGTCCTCAGGCCATCCCAGGAGGGTGCTTGAGTAGAAAGCTCCCTATCTGAAGATATCTAAAAAAGTCTGATCTAGGTATATCAAATTCCTCAACAAGTTGTTCAAATGTTTTTAACTTCTGAGTCTCAATAAGATGATGGATAAATGTTAGATTTAAGTATTTCCATCTTCTGTATCCTACGTCTAATTTTAAAGGAATAAAATCTTTGAGATACTCTATACTTGACAATCCTGATATGTCGCCAGGGAGATCAAAGGTTCGCTGTACCTCTCGCCATGCATTAAGAGTAGTTTTTGACCATCTGTTCTTCTAAGTATCTTCTAAGGATTTATTCTTGGTAAATGGGGCATATGCCAATGGTACCGAGGAGCAGACTGATTTCTCCATCTCTAGCCACCTTGTGTCCACCTTATTTGTAATCCAAATGGTTAGTGCCCGTAGTTGACAAGCCAACCAATACTTTCTCAGGTGGGGGAGACCCCATCCTCCCTGATGTTTAGGCAATTGTAGCACTTTGTATTTTACTCGCGGGCGTTTGTGTTTGTGTTGCACCATTTAAATGTAAGCCTTTCTTAACAAATCTGAGATTAAAACCTTGAATGGTGGAATCTTCGAAACTGCAACATTCTATTAAAACTGCAACTGTCAATAAAACCTAATTCTTGTTGATGCAACCCACCCTTGTCTGTCTTCCTCATTAGAAGCTGCTGTACTGCATAACATGACATTTTTGAGATTCATTTCCACATCATAATTGGGATTAAATGATGATGAAAATAGTGTCTCTAAGTGCAGCGATGGAACTGGCATCTTTAGCCGCTCCTTCTAGCATGCTGTTTGTCTGTGAAGCGCTTTGAGATGCACTCTGTGCATGAACAGATACAAATAAATATTTACTTAATTATATAAAGTAAATAATCAACAAGTGATTTAAAATATTAAGATTAAAAAGTGTGTGTGTGGATGTGTGTGTGTGTGTGTGTGTGTGTTCTCTCACCAGTGTGCGGTACTCCACATCCTCGCGGAGCAGCCGGTTGTCATTGAGTGTGTATTTGGCCTTGCCTGTCACAGCGTCCACAGGGCCCTTATCCACCTGGTGTTTTATGGCTCTGAACATCATGTACAGAGGCTCCCCCGCTGAGTCCTGACACACACACACACACACACACACACACACACACACACACACAGACACACATAAACACACAACACATACACACACAGACATACACATACACACACACACAGACATACACACACGCAGACACACAAACACACCCACACACATAATCACACAGACATAAACATACACACACACACAGACATACACACACGCACCCACACACACACACACACACACACACACACACACACACACAACACAAACACACACACACACACACACACACAGAACACACATGAGCAGCCACTTCTAAGACCACAGAGCTAACTCTCAGAGAGCCCAAAGCAGCTCCACAGCACAAGCCTGAGCTTAGATCTGTTTTCAAAGAGGCCTGCCATGCAGCATTCAGCTATGTATAGCAGGAATAGGATAACAAGAAAACTCAAATAACTCTCCAAAAACATGTACGCATACATTATGCTTACACTGCAAACCACCAAAAACTGCTTATTTTACAGAAAGTGCCACAACAAATGAAAAGGAGTAGGCGGCACGACAGCAAAGTGCAGCTCTGCAGCAGCTCACCCTGAGGAATGAGTAGAGGCAGATCGACATCCAGTTTGTCAGCAGTTTCTCCACCACTGACTCGGTCCTGTGAAAAGGGGGGAACAGGAGAATGTGTTGGTGGTGGCAGCCGAAGCCTTCACTCTGCTCACCGGCTGTGATGACCTACAGCTATGGCTCCCTTAGCTCACCAATTAGATTTGGGTGAACAAATCACCCAAAATGATCTCTTTATACCGTAGAACCACCCAAAATGATCTCTTTATACCGTAGAACCACCCAAAATGATCTCTTCATACCGTAGAACCACCGTAGAACCACCCAAAATGATCTCTTTATACTGTAGAACTGTAATGGTCTGAACGAGTGATTACAAAAGCTCCTCAAGTATTCTGTGCAAAAATGCTAGCAAACCTATCCACTGAATATGAATAAGTTAACATATGAATATATGAATGTTGAATAATTACGTAGTTGAACTCAAATCAGAATGAGCGCATGGTGACGGGACACTGCGTTGTCTCTCACCTCCTGAGCATGAGTTTGGGGTTCTTAGCGGTGTACTGCTCCACCAGGTCGCTGAGCAGGGTCTTCAGGATGTCGGTGAAGTACTCCAGCTTGCCGTGGAGAGCCACGGTCAGCAGGGAGGCCACGTAGGCCCGGTCCCGCGGGGAGAACGTCCGCTGGCCCTCGAGGGTGTGGATGAACTGAGGACAATACAGTGTTTCCCACAGAATTGAATTCTATTTGTGGGGGTAGGTTTGCAGAATTAACTTGAATTCAACCGTTTTTTGGGCCGCCACAAATAAGACAATGTATGGGAAGCACTGCAATATTGGCATCATGCATGTTTTGGAACACAGATCAGCGGAAACAGTGAAACTCTTGTCTGTCTCTATTTGATCTTAAGAGAAGTGGTGTGAATGTCACAAATTGAGAACAAGAGCTGGCATACTGTAGTAGAGGTTAAGCAGTTTTGTGTGTCAAATCAAAGGTAATGGTAGCACCAGTCCAAAGTGGTCAGTGATTGCGAACAGGAGACTCAGTAACGCTAGCCATGGTGACCAAGCTGGTGATACCTTGGTGAGGAACAGTTTGCTGTTGAGCAGGTTGGAGAGCTGCACCAGGCCCTGCTTCACTGTGGCCCGGCGACACTCCTGGACGTCCAGATCTCGCCTGAGTGGCGACTCCTTATGGCCAGGGAAGAAGATCCTCTCAGCGTACGTACGATAGTCCAGGATTGGGGTCCCAGATCCCACCAGATCAATGTCCATCATCTCTGTCATCAGGTCTGCACACAAAGGTGCATAGAGCACAGTTTGATTATTCATACAAACAATAATCAAATTCTTTTAACAAAGACTGGAGAATGAACTACTAAAACACCACAGTTCATTTCCAGATTCCATTCAGCCACTTGTTCAGAATATCTTTCTAAATACTTCACATAGATCGCCACAACTCTGAGTGCCGTTGCCAAAGTAAGTAAACATTCAGCACAGTCATGCCATACTAGCCAAGCAGTAAACATCCAAAGCGTTGAGCATCCCCGCCTGCCAATTATTTTAAGTATGCTATGTGCACTAAACCAAAAGGGTTGGACATTTTTGTAAATAACCATTATCGTTGTTATACTCTTTATGTGAGTTGGCAAGTCTGAGCATTAGGAGATTTGATATTGTAGGGGCTGCCCACCGGTGAATTCCTTCTTGCAGCGGTCTCTCACACTGGTCTCCAAGTTCTCCAGTTGAATCTGGACTTTCTTATAGTCCCTCAGAGCCTGTTTGCTCTTCCTCCTGAGTCACAACACAGACACATGGCTCAAATAAATAGCAATACAAATAGTGTCCAGACAACCATCATGAGGCAAAAATGTGCTTGACTATTTCAACACTCTGGGCATGCAGCAATATTCGTACCTGTATATTAAGACGATGATCAACACAATGAGGGCCACAATGGAAGCCCCTACCCCGACTCCCACCTGGGCCTCCAGAGGAAAGGTGGACTGACTCTGGGTGTCGTACTGCACTCGGCCCAAAGAGAAGTTCAGGTTCCCCATTCTGACCTGGGAACAGTAGAGATGTCCAGAGGACCAGTGTTTAAGAGCAAAGCACAGATATGAGCAAGACCGAATAGGGATGGGAAAACTTGTGTACACAAATGGGCTCAAATTTGCCATTTTGAAACATACATGATTAACAATGTAGGAACTATAGGAACAGCAAGATTAGTTTCACATTCAGTTCATGGAAAGCCTAGATTGCATTCTAAACTGTTTTCAAAAAATGTCAGAGCAGCCATCTGTTATACTAAGCAGCCCAAGCCTTGGAGCTACAACAATAGCACTGTGTGTAGCGTATTATAAGCTTACTGTACACCAAGCCTGGAGATTATGACTCACTGTGAATTCTGGGAGCACATCTGCACCCTCACGCTTCTTCAATGCCACCACTGAGGGCTGCTGGGAAGGTGGCTCACAGTACAGGTGGTTACGGGTCAGAGTTTTGACGGCACAAACACCCTCTCCAATGACAGCCACCACCTCCTCTTTGAAAATGGCCAAGTCTAAGTTTTCACCCTGCAAGTGGATCAAAAGTCAGTCACAGAAAGACAGTCAAACAGACCAGCAGTTGATTGTCATCATACTAAATATTAAAAAAAAGTGTCACACACACATGCTGTTGAAGGGAACATTTTACAGATCTACATGACATAACACTCTACATGACGTAAGAAGAATGTAAAAATGAGCCTTGGACCTCGACCGAGATGATGCTGCCAGGCTTGTGGCGATAGGGCTTGCTGGGGTCGTGTTGGTTGAGCGGTCGAAGGACGGGGTTCTGCTCGTAGCTGAAGGCATCCCCTCCGCTGACAGCCCCGAAGCTGAAGAGGACATTGTCCAGCAGGAAGTCCACCTTCACCTGGGCATGGAGTGCCTCCGCCCCCACAGCTGGCGTCCCGCACAGGATCAGAGAAGAGCTGTTCACCGCACAGCGCTCTTCAAACTAACATTAAAGGAACACAGAGTTAGACGTGTAGGACTCCAGGAGAAACGAAATGAGTCTGACGCTACATTAGTAAAGACATCAGGTTAAAAGCTGGAGGAATTCAAGTGTATTGATTAAATGTTGACAGGGCATCTTCTGGAACATATTTCAGACCAGGTCATTTATTCACATTTCAAAAAGTGAGAGCACACAATGAATTATTTTGATTCTCCTACTGCCCAGGCCTGGGGGAAAAAAACTCTCACAGTGCAGTCCAAACTGACATTTAGAAGAGAGAATATAACACGTAGGAAACATCATGTCCACCTGTTTCACTGTGCAGAGTACTCCCTCCGGACAGCCAGGCTCCGGAACAATCCGGCGTAACCTTTTGAGCGGCCTACTTTCCCTTTCTTCACTCTTCCTCCTCTTCCTTTTCTTTTTCTTCTGTGCGTGAGGCGTGAGTGGCGTGAGCGTCACGCGGATCCGTGGCTTCTGAACTACGTCCAGGTTGTGTCCAGACACTCGAATCGTCCGCCCACCACTGGAGAACAGACAGGACAGAGCATTGGTTCCCAAAGACTGGGTCGCGACCCACCGGGTGGGTCACAGGAGATTTTTATTTGGGTCGCCAGGATGAGGAAAACCTGAGGTTGTGTATTTGTACAAAACTGAGCGAGAGTTTTTACAGCTTTGAAAATATTTAACATTGTTTCATGTGAAATTGAGATTGCAGAATTGTGGGGTGGCATAGAAAAGTTTGAGACCTAAAACAATATTGGTGGTTGCATGTTAGATCTGAAGTGAAATGGGTCGTGATGGTCTGTCATTTTTAAAAAGTGGGTCCCCAGAAAAAAAGTTTGGGAAATACTGGGATAGAGGGACTAACGTGTCAGCTTTTACAGCTAAATATGGAAAGACGGCAGATGAGAAACAGACGAAAAATGACAGACCCACCTGAGGAAGCTTCTGGATGGAGCCGCCTGTGTGACATTAGGATCAGGGCAGTAATGAAAGGGAACGGCCTGCAGATGGCGCTCTGCCCTATTGAAGCGAACCACCACACTGTACTCCCCAGTCCTGTTGCTGCTGCCGGTCACACACTCGATGTGATCATCCTGCACCTCAGAGGAACTGCCGAGAAAGGGAAGAAGGGTAAGACAGAGTGACACAATACAATAATATGATGTCTTAGTATGGTGAGCCAATAGGCTTTGTTGTGCTGATTAAACATTTAAACAGAGGAACTCACAACATGATTTGCTATGTTGTTAAATGTGATGATCATGTAGTCTGTTCATATTTATAAATCATCGTACAAGATAAATTATTTACTTGACTGAGACTAAAATTGAGTATTCATGTTTTTATTAAAGGGATAAGCTTCTGCTGAGACTAAAATGTAGTATTCATGTTTTTATTAAAGGGATAAGCTTCTGCTGAGACTAAAATGTAGTATTCATGTTTTTATTAAAGGGATATGCTTCTGCTGAGACTAAATTGTAGTATTCATGTTTTTATTAAAGGGATATGCTTCTGCTTGACAATGTGAATCTTACATGGCACAGGGCACTCCTCCGATGAGAACGGCGATGTCCCGCAGGTTGCCCGTGCGTAGGCTCTGGCCAGTGATGGTGAGCAGCGTGCCTCCGGCCAGCGGGCCCCTCTGAGGGAACACGTCCGTCAGCGTCGGATCCTGAGATGACATCACAGACATGTGGACAACATGACTGACCGTACCAAATAATGTGGTTAGTGAACAGGAAAGCCATAAATAATTCTGGCTCATATTTCATGACACATCATAAACACGTTCCTCTGAGACCTTTCAGCTCAGTTTGTGTGAGCTAATCGACCCACCCTAATACAGCACAGAGATAACACAGGTACAGCAATAGAGACCTGGAAGTGGAACCTCTGTTTTGAGAGGCCGACTCCTCCGTCCTTGACCTCCACTGAGGCCTGGCCACTTCGTTCCCCTCCACTGGCTGTTGTCTCGCACACAATCCTGCACAACAAAGGACACCATGAAGCATCCGCCTCCACTAATGAGTGTTGCCTTCAGTGGCCCGTGACGCATTGTTCAAAAACCCTGACCTAAAACTTCACCAAGAGCAGCCCCTGAATACCCTATACAACCACAAAAATAATAGGATGATTGTATAACATATGTCAAATAACATCTGTCATATTATTTCAAATCACTTACATTAAAGAGCAAACCTTTTGTCTACAAAGAACTTGCTTTTTTATCATGATCAATCATCTTTCTGAATTTATCATATATAAAATGTCCAGGAGTGCTTGTGTGTTACCTCGATGAGACCTCGTAGCTACTTGGGATGACATTGCAGGGAACCCCAGCCAGGGTGACAGAGTGCTGGATGTCCTCAGCTCTCTGTCCAAGGTTAGAGCCAGAGATGGTGACAGTGGTGCCACCCTCTATGGGGCCAGAGAGAGGCTCAATCTGAAACAAGTGAATTAAAGCTTTTAAAAACACAACACAGCCAAACTGATCTCCACACTAAAACCCAATCTTATGGTATAACTAGATGCGATTTCTTCATCTATATCATGTCATTTTGCTTTGAAAACTTTAACACATTTGTACTTCCATATATATCCACCCTTTTTACTGCATATAATTACCACAACCACATCAATGCATCCGCAAATTAATTATCCATGACTATGACGCATTTGATTTGGGGATTTGAGAGTGCCTGCTGTTTGAAACTGACTGGATAATAATCTGAAAACTCTTGGATCAACAACTTCCACATTCTTGGCACGGCACAGCAAGCCAAAAGCTCACCAGGTGGATGACAGGTGCTGGGCATGTCTGCTGCACCTCGTCCGCACAGGAGTCGCCGAAGAGGCAGCTGGAGAGCGCGCCGCCACACCACACACAGCCGTACTTCTGATCCGCCGTGTGGCAGCGGCTGCAGTCCGAGCGGCCCACCGAGCAGTTATACAGAGTCACTGCAAGGGTCAAAAACAAGGTGAAAACAGGGTCAGTCTGCACGGCGCGCTGTATAACACAGTTGTTTTCTACATGCACTATTGCCTTCATTTGTCAGAACAGTAAAGTCATTTGTCAGAGGAAAATCAATATGGACAATTAATGTCAGGGGTGTTTTGCCTCAGGAGCTGTTCATGAATGTTGTATGGGGCAGATGGAGTGGAATCATAGGCTACATGTGTTGACACAGTGCACCAGCAAGGTGTAAGGCAGGCTTTATATTGTATTGTTCACCTGTACTAGATGCATGAGTGAGAAGCCACTCCTCACACAACCCTACTATTGCCCAAATACTCTAAAGCTCTGCTGTGTTTATTCTTTCATGTTTCAACATGCTTAGCTAGCTCTGACGAGTCAACAACAGTAATCAAGTTGTTCCTCTGTTGAATTTTACATTGCCTGAACATCACAAAAGATTTAACATGTAATATATGGAGCATGTGTCTTGTGCTGGAAATTAAGATTCTTAACTGTTTATCGTGGCAAAGATTTATAGAGCCATGGCAACCAAAACAAGGATTTACACAGTTCATTAAATCAAAGTTTGTAGACACAAAGCCAGGTAGAAAATCCTGCATACGACGCAATCATATGAAGCCTGTCATCTGAGGCCTGTCATGTGTCTGACGTCCACACTCTAATGCTTTTTAACGATTGACTGCATGTCAGTGCCTGACCACTGATTTGATCTCACCGTGCAGGTCCTGGACAGTGTCCATATGGAAGGCGTTCCTCCTCCTCACAGAGACCAGAGCGCTGTACTCCTCCACAACAGCCGAGTAGGAATACTAGAGCACAACACAACACAACACAACACAACCGACCTTCACAATGTGCCGACCATCACAGACATGCACATTAAGTGATTTGATATCACTGGGATGAAAATATAGTCTATACAAATGTCTTTTTTTCCTCTTTTTTTACCCAGATTTATACAAATTATATTATTATCAACGCCCAGAGAAAAGTAAACATATTAACACATTTAAACACATGACGTCAATTTTACATGATGAAAATGAGAGGAAATATAGAATGCAGAACCTTGTGCAGTTGGCAGGTGATGAAGAATAAGGAGGACTGTGCCTCATCCGCTTCGACGAAGGCGTCCACCACAACAGCCTGTCCCTCTACGGTCAGCACACACTCATAGTCCAACTCATCATCCTGACAGAGGATGGAATGGATTGCAAACCAACGAAAATACTTAGAATGAACTGCTGCCATGCTAAAATGTACACAGACAGACTTGTAGTGAGGTACATAATATGGTCTAATACAGTGTTTCTTAACTGGTGGGTCGGGACCCAAAAGTGGGTCGCAGAACCGTTCTGGGTGGGTTTAAAAAAAAATTGAAATTGCTCATTTAAAATGCTGCCTTATCAGATCTAATATTGGACCTTTATTTTAATAGACTTTATTTGTATGTCGGTCATTGCCATGGACATGGATAGACAATGTTTATGTGACAGGTCATGTTAGATATCACTTTAGCAGTAAACACAAGTAGGCTACGACCTTGAATGTTTGAAGTAGGATATGGATTCACTTAAATTGAGGACAAAATGGGACAAACCCCAGTGTGTGGTGTGCAGTGAATTGCTGGCACATGAGAGCATGAAACCATCAAAACTAACATGCCACATGGAAATCAAGCACCCCTTTCAAAGACAAACCTGTCGAGTAGCCTACTTTGAAAGGTGACATTAAGAGTTGAAGACTTCACAAATGTAATGCCAAACATCAGCATGTTCCAACAAGTAGGCCTACAGGCACTTCACGTGTCTTAGCATGTAGCTCACCACATATGGGTCGCGAAGTGATGATCATGAGAAATTGTGATGATCATGGGAAATTTGGGAAATTGTCCCAAAGCCAGACCAGTTAAGAACCACTGGTCTAATACTCCAAAAACATTCTAATTCTAGAACTGCTTCATCCACAGAAGAGTTGAATGAACGATAGGCTACTCTACTTCAATAGCTTAATCCCGTGGTAGAGGGGATGCTACCTTGTACAGATGCAGGTTGCGTCCTGTGAGGGTAATCTTCCTGTCCATGTTGACCGGCAGAAGAGAGGAGCCTTGAATGCTCTCCACACAGGGACAGGCATAAGAGCCTCCACTCACAAACGAGCCCTCATCCCCCTGTGTGGAACACACACACGCGCACGCACGCACGCACACACACACGCACACACACACACACACACACACACACACAAAAAAAGAGTGTCACAAAATGTCACCATGAGTTAAAAAAAACTTTAGCAAACTCAAATCTCCACAATGATCAGTGATACACACAGAACCGCTGCGCTCTAACTCTCAGAAGTAAATCAGAAGTAAACATTCAGCCCTTTTAAAGAAACACCCATCACATGGCTGGAGGATTGTGCAGCCAAGGGACAGATGCTACAGTACAGAACACTATGCAGTGAAACACACAAATGACCAAAATGACACAAACACAACAAATGGTGCATGCAGGCTTTTTGAAAGATTATGGGCAATGCCTGTTGATGTTGAAGTAGCTGTAGCAACATGTTTACCAGAAGAATACACAACATGCACCAAGACAACAATGCAAAACTTAAACAGAAATACAATGGAATGATTGGCAAAATAAGGATTCATGCTTATTGCTTATCTAACTTTATGACAGACGTTTCACTCCTTTTTAAAGATCAACTTCAGTTATCAGCAGTGGAGAAGCTCTGAATGCCCAGACTGACTGTATTCATTGTGGTTACACGACCAGAATGACTATTTATAAGTCTTCACTTCAGCCCACAGTCTCCATGGATGCACTGACTCACCGGTAGATAGAAATCAGCTGAGTCAGACTGGTAGTCCATGTCTGGGCTCTGAGAGAAGTCGGGCGGGCTGCTCTCCCCCTCCCCATCCCCAGAGGGCACTGTGGCAGATGACACATACAACTCCGCCCCAGCCTCCTCATCAGACTCAACGGGCGGGGGAGTGGTGCGAGCAGCCTCTGGGACAGGGGATGGAGGGATCATGTCTTCATCGAGTGGAAGCTCCACTACACTTGTCACAGGGGTGGTTCCAGCGTCCAGAACAGATTCCTCTAGCGATGAATCGGTTGTTTCCTTCTCTTCTCCAACGTCTTGCAGAGAATCATTTTGAGAACCTTGAGTCCACAGAACTTCCTCCACCCGAGTGCTGTTGTTGCTGAGGCTTTGGTCAGCGGCAGCGTGCCCGCTCTCTGTCGTGTGTGTCCCTGCCAGAGGAGTGGTGGCGGTGGGCGCGCTGGCCACAGTGGTGGCCTGGTTCAGCGTGGGTGGCAGAAGGGCCGTGGTGGCAGCAGTGGGAGGTGGCGTTGTGGGAACCAGCGTGGGCTCTGGGGTGGTGGACGGAGTCACGGAAGCTCCCGATTCAGTTGCTGAGTGAACTCCTGTGGTCGGATTTGTCGGACTTTGTGTGGTTGAGGCTAATCTATTGACAGCTTTTGTAGTTGTGGGGCCAGATGTTGGGAGTTTGAACTTGTTGACACAGGGGAGAGATGAGGAGGTGATGGACACGAGACATGAACAAAATAGAAAAAAAATATAAATACAAAATATGGAAAAACAAACAGAGTAATATACATAAATATGGACAAACACAACACAATAATATATTTAGTCTGGAGACATGGACCAGACAAAACACTGGGGCAGCAGCACAAAACAAACAAACAATCATATCAGTGAAGTGCTTGATTTCCACCACATTACTAGTTGAGCATGCAACACATATACCATATTTTCCAGACTATAAGTCGCACTTTTTTTCATAGTTTGGCTGGTCCTGCAACTCAGGTGCAACATATATATATATTTATATATAGTTTTTTTTCCTCTTCATGACACATTTTTTGACTGGTGCGACTTATACTCTGGTGCGACTTATAGTCGGTAGGTATAACCAAATAACTCAGATTTTCAGATTTGTTTGGCAGAGTAAAACTTACATGCTCATTGTAAATGATGACCCCCTCGCTGCAGGTTAGTTTGTGTGTACACAAGTGCTGGTGAATGCACCAGTTACAGCTCCAGCGACTGCTTACACAGCCTGTGCATCTATAGGGACAGGACATACACATTTGAATTATATGCATCACTCATAAAATGTCATAAAAGAAGAATGTATAACATGTCATGGCTTTCAAATCAGTCAGATATTCTTGGAGTTGATCAATGATAACATTTGTATACTAAGTTCATCCTGCATAGACTAAATTAAGGCAGAAAGCAAGTAGAGTGTGAGTTCATGTGTGTATTTGTGTTTGGGAGGAGAGGTTGTGGGTTTAGAGAAGAATTCAAAATCAGACATTCTCTGCAGTGCTTTCATCTAAATGTATACTATTTTAACATGGCAATGTAAAATTGCCTAGAAATTAGAAGCACAACATCGCCATAGACAGTGGGTACATCTACACCAAATATAAAGTAAAATAAGTAACAGTTAGCATACTGGTACATGTAAATCATTAACTAGTGCAAGCAATAACTTTTCAGCAGTTTAGGCTGGAGATCTTGTTAACAGATTGCCTTCCAGTTTGCAGGGCAGGAATGTGTGGGGCCTCTTCCCATCCCCCCCCCCCCTTCATCAGCAGCGACATCTGTCACAGCGTCTTTACTTCAGCACTGTTGCCAGCCAGGGTGACAGCTGTCCTGGCTGGCATCTCTCTCTCTCATGGCCTCCCCTTCATTCCATGGAACCACAGTTCAGCAGGGTTGATTACACGCCAAATGGTTCACATTCCTGGTGCCCATCCCTTAACACACCTTACAGTCTGTATTCAAATGAGCCTTGACCAACCTTTTTGCTTTGATTGATGCACATCCACACTCATATGCTTTCATACACACCCTTCAAATGTTAAGTGTAATGTGTGGGATTGTGATGTATTGTCAGCAAAAGTGGAGTGCATAGAAGAAATAAGCACTCACGGCTTAGTAGGGGACAGTTGTTGGACCAGACCACAGTCATAGAAGGTAAACATATGGCTGGCAACTGTGATGTTGAGGAAGCGGAGTGATAGGGGAACTGTGACCGAGTCTGCAGGACACAAGAGTGCATTTGTCAGTCATATAGCATGTCGGAGTGAGTGTCAGGAGTGTTTAGAATTCTTCAGCGCACCAGTGTGCCAGTTCGAAGAGTAGTATTTTTTAACGACAGAACATTATTAGTTATCATGCTCTCTCAAGAACAATATGTGGGGTGCAGCAGGATGTCAGGAACACTGTAACCATGAGAAAGGAGTCTGTGTTTGTGATTTTAGTGCTGTTATTCCTACAGAATTAAAACCAACAAATTCAATTATTTCTGGAATGTGTCCCCACAATTCCTGTTTTCCCAAGGAAGCAGAGGTCATCTGGATGACTACTTTCCTCTGCTGCCTCAAACAAACACCCCCTAACTATGAAAAACATCAACAATAAAGACAAACACATGCCTATTAATGACATAGAAACCATATATTTGAGACCAACATTATTATAATGAGAGAACAAAGTGGGTTTCATCCTACACAATAACTCTACATGAACTACACAAAACATATGACCTGCAATCATTGGGGGCACATAAACCAAGACTATTTGAATAGTCATGCCGGTTTTATTTGCACTCTAGTCTCCCACCTTCTCCTTGGCTGATGGATAGAACCCTCCTTGCGCCTGGAGAGTGGCAGGTGACTGTGGTGCCCTGCACAGAGGCAGGAGTTTCAGTGTCCTTAAAAACACATCTGTAGGCTTCCTCTTCGGACAGACTGGGCAAGCCTGGAACGTTCAAAACAACCTGAACAGAACATGAGATAAGGATGTAAAAACACTTGCCACATTCTGTCCACACACTGCAATATTCAATATGGTGTGCACGTGTGTGTGTGTGTGTGTGTGTGTGTGCACGTGTGTGTGTGTGTGTGTGTGTGTGTGTGTGTGTGTGTGTGTGTGTGTGCGTGTGTGTG